>NW_008626119.1:126314-130908 GCF_000691845.1 Merops nubicus
GTGATGTGATAGTGAATCCTTTGGCTTATCCCTTCTGTTTCATGCTAATTATTGAGAGTGAGAGCCTGTCACCTTTCTTTTTGCTGCTCTTTTGTGTTGCTATAGCAATGCTAAGGCCCATCCTTGTTGTCTGGTTAAACGTACTTTTAATTGCTTCAATAAATGTGCTTTAAAATTATACAGTGACTGTTAATGTTATGTTACATCACATAGTTATGCTACATCACATGTAATAAGTGAGATGAGGTAAAATTAAATGTTAATGTAATCTGATCTTCAACTGGTTTTGAAGCTGGTGATTTAGCTTTTGGCATTCCACCTTTTGGGCTGAGGCAGGGCTAATTTCTGGGGTTAATACTTGTGTCTAGCTGAAACCATGAGTAAAGAGGCACACAGGATTGGAAAGATTCACCTGTCCCTTTGAATTCAGTGCTGTAAGATTGCAGGTGACTCTGCAATAGACATTTAGCCCAGAATGATGCAGAGCATCTGGATCACACGGTATTTTAGAAAAAAAAACAAACACTCAGAGCATACTCCAAAATCCTCTAACAAAGATAAACCTTCATATGCAGAGTGTTACTAGAAAGAGAGCAAGAGATAGGGATATTGCTCATGTCCTGTATTTCCATCATTATCCTACCCTACTGAGCATGGGGACAGCATATGGCATAGACCATTTTAGAGGCAACTGCATTTGTTCTTTTCATATATGAAGAGTGAAATATTATTCGGAATAGTGGGGGTAGTTTTATCTTCTGACAAGATGCTGAAGACCCTGACAGTGGACCTGTACACTAAGTCTGATATCCAATATTTTTTTGTAACAATGAATTGTGGAAAGGGACAGAAAAGAGCTGCAAATTTGGTTTGACTCTAAGAGAGAGAAAGGAGAAAACATCCTGCAGTGAAAAAGCTACAGAGTCAGCATGTTCAGATTATTAATAAAGCTTTAGAGAAAGCTACACAGTGAATAAATATCTTCCTGAGGAGAAAATACAAGATTCCAAAAGGGCCTTTTATTTAGCAGAAAGAGGACCTAAGACCAAGCACAGTCAAACTGGAAATAAAACAGATTATTAAACATGAAGACAAACTAATCAGACACAAATAAAGCCTCCATCAAGTCTTCAGATGAATACTGTCACCTTTCCAGAGAAGATGTAGTCTTGCACAAGCTGATGGGCAAAAAGTGGCAGCAAAAGGGGCAATTCTGCAACATTTTATATACAGATATAACTACACTATGTTTATATGCACACATAAGCACATGGACATACACAGACACACATATAAGGCAGAACTGATGACTTATTTGGTCTTTCTGGCTTTGAACTCTGTGAACTCAAGGCAGTGGTGTCTATGGCAGTGTTGAGATTAGTGTTTATGAACTTCTTACAGAAGACATTTTTAAAATAAGAAGGGTGGAAACCAATTCTAATTTTTGTTATTAAAGCTCTGTTAGATTCTAAAGTAATTGTGAAAGAATCTGAGTCTTGGAACATAAGTGTATAGTGGTTTACTTTGATATATGAAGGGATCATGATTTCCAGTAATGGAGCAATGATGACAGTTAAGTCTTGCCGTGCTCAATATGTTTGTAAACAACATAAAAGCTGTGTTTTGCTTCCAAGGTTCTTTTTATGCCATTAGTGAAGTCTGCTTGAATTCTGACAAGTTTAACATAACCACTTGGAGAATATATGACATACAGTTTTTAACCAGTGGATGAAGGCATGTTAAGTAGCAGAAATAACTAACCAGTGGATACAGTGTACAAATGTGTATGGAAGTCTCACATTCTGGAGAAAGAAATGTTCACAAAAATGTTTCTAAAGAAAAGAAATTCTACGTCTCTTCTTCATCTTGTTGATAATACTTGTAGTTAGAAGTATAAGAATCATGCAAAGTTTGGCTTTGTGAGAAGTTTTATTTAATTTATTATTTGTTATAAATAAACCACATTTTTAAAAGTGATGAACTTATTTTCTGCAAAGTGTTATTTCTCTGGTTTGGCTATGTCGAAGTTTATTAACTGAAATAAAATATATGTTAACATTATTTTATTCTGCAGAACTACAGTGTTTCTTATGATAACGTAATAATTTTTATGCTTTCCAAGGCTTTAGCAGTGTTAATCTTGAATAATTCTTAGGATCTGTTGATATTATAATGTAAAAGCAAAGTTAACCAGTCTAAAAAGCTTTAATGTGAAAGCATACAGTTTCTGTTACAACAATTTAATAATTCTTATATTACCAGTTAGAGGAAGTGGCCTAATTAGTGACCTATTTTAGGGGGCTTGCCAGCTCTTAGCCCGATTGTGCTTTCCCATGGTGCTGGCTGCAGCCTTGGCAATGGCACAGGACATGGTATGCCTCCATGCTTCGGTCCTGTGGGAAGCATAACTCCCTGGTGATGCAGCACTCCCAGATAAGTGTTGGGACTGCCAAAAAGGAAGAGCCATTTATGGCTCCCCAGGATCCCAGGCATAAAAAAGGCGTGTGAAGATGCAGAGGGTACCTGGCAATGTTAAAATGAGCTAACATGATGGTTACAACTAGCTAATGTTGTATTGAACAGTGCTAATTTAAAGAGTTTGACATGAGCTATTTAATTTGCATTGAATCATTGCCTTGCAGCTGCATTCCAACTCCTAAAAACAATGGGTGTCTAATAAATCACAGGAACCAAAGTGACAGGTAAATCCAGTGGCTACCTTAGAACTGACTGTACACCCTAACCCTAGCAAAACAGTTCTGGAGCAGACTGAGTAATTAATGGTGAACAGTTTTGAGATACATTTTATCTGTCTTTCAGTTCATAAATAGTCCATCAAAATCTTGGCAGCTTTTTAGACGTGTCTTTTATTGCCAGTTATTTCCTGAATCCTTTTGGTAATTCCTGATCTGTCATATAGCAGGCAAAGAGGTTGTAGATCCTTTGATGATCAGTTCAGGAGTAAAAAAAGTAGAGATGTATTAAAGTATACCTTTAATGATGAATGGGTCTTCCTTCTTAAATCTCTGCCCTTCTCTGAATTATGTTAAATTACATCTTAATTCTGGAATAACTGCATCTGCTTAATAAAAGTGAATAAAAATGAATAGTACATATTTTATCTAGGAGTAAAGCACATGGACAAAATTTGTGGATCCCATATTTGGGTCTAGACCTGCTTCTGATGTTATCTAACTGCAAGAATACATGAACCCCCATTTTTTTAAATGCCACTGTTTCCTCATATGTCAGATGAGACCAGTGATGATATTGGCCTCTTTTCTCCAACACTCTGAAATTTTTAAGTGGATTTAATCCTTTTTGATTTGTTGCTGTAGCTGATTTTCCATATCATAATCTCTGGAACTGACTATATCAGCTAGATCCACTCTTTTTTTTTTTTTTGATGGCATTGCTACTGTTTGTTATCATTTCTTGGTGTAGCTGAAGCTAAGTTTGAAAACTGAAATGTGGAGCTTGATACCAGCTTGTTGGTTCAACCAGAGTTCTCTTTTGTGAGTTTTATGGAAATGTGAATGACTGATGTAGGTAGAAAAATATACTTTGTGTACATCAGAGTTTATAGGGTTTTTTTTGAAGGACTTATGATCTTTTGATTTTAAGTGCTCCAAGAGGATGCTGACAGCAAAGTTACACTTCTGACAAAAGTATTGTTCAGCAAAATGGGCTTTTGGCTGAGGCTTGAGATGACTACCTCAAAAGCAGAAAACAAGAGTTGAGCACCTGCATCCCGTTCCTCAAAAGACATTAGAAAAGACTGCTATTTCTGTGGGGTTGTTAAGTGTAATCAGATCAGACAATCTGATGTGCAGTTGCTTGTGAATACTTTTACAGAACTGTTACCTTACTTGAAAATATTTAGTTGTCAAAATATTGTGTAAGAAAAGACTGTTCGATAAAGTCAAAGCTAAACCAAGAGGGCTGAGAAACTATTCATAAGCTTTTTGCTATTTGGGAGATATGACTTGGTGAAACTCAGCTCACTTGCAGTGGATGGTGCCCTGTGTTACAAATACAATACCTGCAAACATTTGTTGACTGCTTGACTAGGAGCCTGAGTGTAGTTGATGAGGACTCCCTACACTTTTGGAATTGAAGGTTATGCTCCTCTCTTTACTGGCCCCTGGGAGTGAGCTGGGGTTGAAGAGGAAGGGATCCTGGAACTAGTGCACCCAATGCTGCTGAGTCCATATTAAAAGTAAACAAAATTGGGGTCTCCAGGGTTATTACTCTGATGCCATTCACTGATGTTAAATTTACTTAGATATGAGAAAAAAACCCACAAACTTAAATTATCTTAAACCTGCACCGCCTTAGTGCAATTTCTCTTGACCATTGTCATATATTTTAATATAGTTCTGCTGCACTCTTCTGCTTTTTCATTATAAACAGTCCTAGTTCACCAATGATTTCACATTTAGCCCTTTTTACCTCTTGACACCACACATTCTCCCTGGAAAACCAATAGCTTTTTTTTCCTATTTATTTTCTCCTGCTATCCTATAGAATCATAAAATTCAGTTGGAAAAATTTATTTCAACCATTAACCTAACTCAGCCAAGTCCACTGCTGA
>NW_008626119.1:130940-133628 GCF_000691845.1 Merops nubicus
CCACATCTCTAAGCACCATATGTACATGACTTTTAAACACATTCAGGGATGGTGATTCAGTTACTTCCCTGGCCAGTCTGTTCCAGTGCTTGATAACCCTTTCAGTGAAGAAATTTTCCTTAGTATCCAAGCTAAACCTCCCCTGGTACAACTTGAGGCCATTTCCTCTTGTCCTATCACTTTTTACTTGTGAGAAGAGACTGACACCGACCTCTCTGCAGCCTCCTTTCAGGTAGTTGTAGAGTGTGATGAGGTCTCCTCTGAGCCTCCTTTTCTTCAGACTAAATAGCCCTAGCTCCCTCAGCCACTCCTCTTAAGACTACTGCTCTAATCCCCCTCACCAGATTAGTTCCCTTCTTTGGGCCTACTCTTGTCTTTCTTCTACTGAGGTGCCCCAAACTTAACACAGTACTTGAGGTGTGGCCATGAACCTCTGATGACAGGGCCTGCTTGCCTGGCTGTCCTGTAGATGGTGCCTAGTGGCACTCAAGATGACTTTCTCTATAACCTTCCCCGGCACGGAGGTCAGACTGACAGGGCTGTAGTTCCCCGGATCCTTCTGGCCCTTCTTGTAGATGGGTGTCACATTTGCTAACCTCCAGTCCACTGGGACCTCCCGGATTAGCCAGGAGTGCTGGTAAATGATGGAAAGTGGCTTGGTGAGCACATCCACCAACTCTTTCAGTACTCTTGGGCGTAACTCATCTAGCCCCATAGACTTGTGTATGCCTAAGTGATGCAGCAGGTTGCTAAACGTTTCTTCTTTGACTATGGAGGTCTCATTCTGCCTTCTGCTTCCCATACCTGTCTTCCAGCTCAGGGGGCTAGTCCTACAACTAGTCCTACTACTAATGGCAAAGAGAGCATTCAATACCTCAGCCTTTTTCTCATCTTTGGTCACTATGATTCCCCTTGAATCTGATAAAGGATGAAGATTCTCCCTAGTCCTCCTTTTGTTGTTAAGGTATTCATGGAAACCTTTCTTTTGTTGTCTTTAACAGCAGTAGCCAGGTTGAATTATAGCTGGGCTTCTGCCATCCTAATTTTCTCTAATTTGTAGCTTCACTACATCTTTGTAGTCCTGCTGAGTGGCCTGCCCCACCTTCCAAAAGGCCATAAAATCTCCTTTTGTTCCTGAGTTCCAGCCAAAGCTCTCTGTTCAGCCAGGCTGGTCTTCTTTGCTGGTGGCTTGTCTTTCAGGACATGGGTATGGTTTGCTCCTGTGCTTTTAAGACTTCCTTCTTGAAGTACAGCCAGCCTTCCTGGTCTCCTCTGCCCTTCAGGAGGACTTCCTCCCAAGGGACTCTGTCAATCACTCTCCTGAACAGGCCAAAGTCTGCCCTCTGGAAGTCCAAGGTGACACTTAAATTGATCCCCCTCTTTACTTCTCCAAGAATCGAAAGCTCGATCATTTCGTGGTGGCTATGCCCAAGATGGCTTACAGCTGTTACATCCACCACAAGTCCTTCTCTGTTCGCAAGCAGCAGGTCCAGGAGGATGTCTTCCCTAGTTGGCTCACTCACCAGCTGTGTCAGGAATATATCTTCCACACACTCCAGGAACCTCCAGGACTGTTCCCTCTCTGCTGTATTGCATCTCCAGCAGACATATGGAAAGTTGAAGTCCCCCATGAGAACAAGGGGTAGTGAGTGTGAAACATCTAACTGCTTACAGAGTATTCCCTCTGTCTCTTCATCCTGGTTGGGTGGTCTATAACACACTCCCACCATGATATATGCCTTGTTGGCCTTCCCCTTCATTCTTGCGCATAAAGACTCAACCTACCATCACCCTTATTAAGTTGTAGACATTCATAACTCTCCCTATTGTAGAGGGCCACCCAACCACCTAATTTTCTTTGCCTATCCCTTCTGAAAAGTTGGCAGCCATCAATCGCAGCCCTCCAGCCATGCAAAGCATCCCACCGTGTTTCCGTGATGACAACTATATCATAGTTTTCTTACTGCACAATAGTCTCCAGCTCCTTCTGTTTGTGGTCCATGCTGTGTGCATTGGTGTAGATGCATTTCAGCTGGGCTAATGGTCCCACCACCTTTTTTGGGGGAGAAGGCCTAATTCCTACCTGACCATTCTCAGCTGTTTCCATGTCTAATATCAATAACCTGTGGATCTTTGATGCCACATGGGTCACCATCTCCCCACCTCCACTGAGACAGCAGACTGAAAGACCCCATTAGCACTCTGTCCCACAAGCACTGGCATGCCACACGCAGGCTTCTCTGCGAAGAAGCAAGACTGCTTTCACCTCTATCCCCCCTCAAATCTAGTTTAAAGCTCTTTCAATTAGCCCTGCTAATTCTTGTCCCAGGATCGTTTTCTCCCTTTGAGACAAGTGCACCCCATCTGCTGACAGTGGGCGTGGTGTCTTGTAAACCAGACTGTGGTCAAAGAACTCAAAGTCCTGCTGGTAACACCAGGCTCAGAGCTGGGAACTGATCTGCTGGTGCTTTGTTTATCCCTGTGTCAATCTCTTCAAATGGTGGGATAGAGGAGAACACTACTTGTGCTGCTGATCCCTTAAGCAGCCATGCCAAGGCCCTGAAGTCTCTCTTCATTTACCTTGGGCTGCTTGATTTTGTTTCGTCACAACCTACCTGAAGAATTATTAACAGATAATAACCTGAGTGCCTAACTAGGGTAGGGTTCTCAACGACTTCTTCAGCTCAG
>NW_008626120.1:0-3178 GCF_000691845.1 Merops nubicus
GAGTGGGGGCGTGACCTTCCAGCACCTCTCTTCCTCCCTAAGGGCTTGAGTTTTGGCTATGGAGGAACTGTCCTGAAAAGTCCACAAAACTGTGGAAGACATGTCCTCCTCTCCTCTTGTATGGGCCCATATCTTGGCTATTAGGAACAGATGTTCCCCTGCCCAAGAGGTAGAATATAGAAGGTACACACCATGGGGTACCCTGTGGTTTTACCTATGTGACCACAGAGAGGACATGAGGAAGTGGGATGGTAAACCCACTTATATCCTAGCTGCATGAGTACGTGAGTTGTGGGGGAAAGCAGTTGTGATAGGGGGGTCTTCCAAGCAAAACATCTCTCCAATGTTCAGTGGGAAAACTCTAGACAGAACAGAAGAGGTGGTCTTATGTCTGGTCCTCTTGAGGGGACCTCAAAGTCATTTTCACAAGAAATCAGTGACTCCAATCAGGATTAGAGGGGCCCTGCCTCTGGACGGATGGAGCAGAGGTACATTCAGATTTACAGGACTGTGTGGATCCAATGGCCTGCATGCCAGACCCACAGAAGTATAAGGCTTTAGTAGATACTGGCACACAGTGTACCCCGATGCCATCCAGCTATAGCGGGGCCAAACTGATCTGTATAGTCGGAATGACAGGGGGATCCCGGCAGCTCACTGTACTGGAAGCTGAAGTGAGCCTGACTGGGATGGAGTGGCACAAACACCCCATTGTGACTGGCCCAGAGGCCTCATGCATCCTTGGCATAGACTGCCTCAGGAGAGGGTATTTCAAGGACCCAAAAGGGTACCGAAGGGCCTTTGGTATAGCTGCCTTGGAGACTGCGGGAGTTGAACAGTTGCCCACCTTGTCCAGACTCTCAGAGGACCCTTCTGTGGTGGGGTTGATGAAGGTCAAAGAGCAGCAGGTGCCAATTGCTACCATGGCGGTGCACCAGTGGCAATATCACACTGACTGAGATACCCTGATCCCCATCCAGAAGCTGATTGGTCAATTGGAGAGACAAGGGGTGATGAGCAAAACTCACTCACCCTTCAACAGCCCCATATGGCCAGTGCAAAAGCCTAATGGAGAATGGAAACTGACAGTGGACAACCGTGGCCTGAATGAAGTGACACCAGCAACGAGTGCTGCTGTGCCAGACATTCTAGAGCTTAAATATGAAGAGGAGTTGAAGAAAGCCAAGTGGTATGCCATGTTTGATATTGCTAATGTGTTTTTCTCTATTCCTATAGCTCCAGAGTGCAGGCCACAGTTTGCTTTCACTTGGAGGGGCTTCAAGTATACCTGGAATTGATTTCCCCAGGGGTGGAAACACAGCCCCACCATTTGTTATGGACTGATCCAGACCACACTGGAGAAGGATGGAGCTCTGGAACACCTTTAGAACATAGTCGACATCATTCTGTGGGGTGACACAGCAGCAGAAGTCTTTGAGAAAGGGAAGAAAAATAACTGAAATCCTTCTGAAGGCTGTTTTTTCCATAAAATAAAGTGAGGTTAAGGGACCTGCAGGAGAGATCCAGTTTTGGGAAATAAAATGGCAAGATGGGTGCTGCCAGATCCCAATGGATGTGATCAACAAGATATCAGCCATGTCACCACCAACCAGTAAAAAGGAAACACAGACTTTCCTTCGGTGGTGTGGGTTTCTGGAGGATACACATCCCAGAGTACAGTCTAATTGTGAGCCCCCTCTAGCAAGTGACCCGGAAGAAGAACAATTTCATATGGGGCCCTGAGCAGCAGCAAGCCTTTGAACAAATTAAACGGGAGATTGTGCATGCAGTAGCCCTTGGGCCAGTCTGTGCAGGACAAGATATTAAAAATGTTCTCTACACTGCAGCTGGGAAATAAGGCCCTACCTGGAGCCTCTGGCAGAGAGCACCTGGGGAGACCCAAGGCTGACCTCTAGGATTTGGGAGTCAGGGGTACAAAGGATCCAAAGCCAAGTACACTGCAATTGAAAAAGAAATACTGGCAGTATATGAAGGAGCTTGAGCTGCCTCAGAAGTGCTTGGTACTGAAGCACAGCTCCTGCTGGCACCCCAATTGCCAGTGCCGGGCTGGATGTCCAAAGGGAGGGTCTTCTCCACACACGCGAGGGATGCGACACGGAGTTGGTGGGTTGCACTAATAATGCAATGGGCTCAAATAGGGAACCCCAGCCGCCCAGGAATCTTAGAAGTGATCACAAAGTGGCCAGAGAAAAAAAAAATATTACGATGTTGCCAGAGCAGGAGGTGACACGTGCCGAGGAGGCCCCACCATATAATAAACTGCCAGATGACGAGAAGCGATACGCCCTGTTCACTGATGGATCCTGCCGCATTGTGGGGAAGCATCGGCAGTGGAAGGCTGCCAGATGTGGTGCCAGAGACCAAGAAATCACAAGCTGACACAGAGGCTGAGATATTATGATGACTCTGGGGAAAGGGGTTGAGTTTTCTGGGAATTGTCATGAATATGTATGTGTAACTTGCATAAAGTTTTAGCGTTCAACTTTTGGAGACGCGTGTGGGAACCTCAACTGGTCCGAGGGATCCGAATGCAAGCAGATAACTGTGTATCCCTGAAGAGGCTGGGAACTACTGAGAACAGTGGAGTACACAAGATAAGGAACTGCCAGAAGAAACTGCTAGATCGTGTAAGAGTCGGTCAGAAGAGGAATATTGTCTCAACCTTGTCATTGGAGACTTGGACAATCAGGTACCCTGAAACTTCAGGTAACATCTTGACAAGAGTCTGCAGCGGCCTGCCTGAAAGGGAGATGCAGTTGCTGATCCTTGGAATGGAATGCAGTTCCTACGGATACACAGGTGCAGACCCCCAGGATGGAGCCAGAACTGCGTGACATGAAGTGTAATGTACTGTGCTGTGAAGTGTACTGTGACTGTGTCATGAGGTGTTCAGTACTATGCCGTGTATTGTGCTGAGCCGTTCTGCGTTACCTGGAGGAGCCAGACCTGCTAAATTCAACTGCCTATCTATTGTTAAGGCAGATTGATATCTTGGCACTGATGAAGAAATCGCGGACTTAGGTGAACTTTGCTCATTATAATATCATTATAATATGAAAACACACCTCCTGGCCAAAAGCTCTCCGCCTCTAAGGCGGACCATGCCTCGGACACTCCTCCTTGAGCATGCGTGGTAGCCTCGCTCGAGATGGCGAAG
>NW_008626120.1:3205-3980 GCF_000691845.1 Merops nubicus
TGACAGAGGAGCAAAGTGCATCACCTGGCATAAAAGACGGCTTCTTAGCAACCGAACTTTGAAAGCTTTCACACATTGAGGATCATGATCATCAGAAGGACCAGTGGGATGCCACATGGACCTGGGAACATAGGGATGCCTTGGACCCATGGTGGTAGCTATTGCTCTCTTTCCCCTCTTTACCTTTCCTGTCACACTTTTACCTATCGCACGCTGCTTTACGGGCAAACAATAAAGTTTCACTGTTTGATTGAAGTAAACTCCCCTTTTGGATTTTCTTTTGCACTTCAAGATCACAGCAAACGAACCATCACGCATCCGCCGAGTTGAGCGGACCGTTACATTTAATTGGCATCACAGACAGGATCCTGAGAGACAGAGGGGTGCAGCTTGTGTGTCCTCTGTAACACAGGAAGGACGTTTCGTTCTAGTCGCACCTGGCCCTACACCCCAAAAGGGTGAGAGGTGTCCAGAAAGCAAGGGTGGCGATTCAAAATTCCCGCACACCACACACACCTAGGTGTAGTGCACTCCACACTCGAGTTGAGGGCTCTGTCTATTGGGATCTAACAAAAGATCTCTTAGTGCAAAAGGGGGAACTGTTTTTATGTATGTGAGAATTGTCTGCTTGGGGAAGTGAAGGGACAACCTTGTAGAAACTGAGAGCCTCCCCATAGTAGATTTTGGTCCCTTCCACCACTCGGGGAAGAGAAGGGTGACACAGCAGAAACCGTGTGTGTGAAGCGAGCCCTCAGTCTTGGCTTTTGAAGACTAC
>NW_008626121.1:0-28653 GCF_000691845.1 Merops nubicus
TGCCGTGCGCGCAGGGTTCCTACTTTCTGCTGGGCTCCTTGAGGGACAAACTTGATCCAGGCAGAGACGGAGCTCACGCTGTTTCCATTAAAGCTTGTGTTTGGGGCATCAGCTGCTCTGCGTGGTGCTATCTGCATGGGTAGGTGACTTCCCTTACGTGAAAGGAGTTCCAGTGTTTCTTGGCATGTACCTAATTGAGCATAAAAGTACTTTTTTCTTTTTCCTCCAAGAGGCAGGTGCTGAAGGCTAATGGGATACTGTTTAATAGTGATGAAAGGCCCAGTGTTGCAAATACTGCTTTGTGAAAGAGATGCCTCTTACAAGCCCCGAATTAAAGGCTTGTAGGATTGTCCATCCTCCTAAGACACCTGAATTAAAAAGCAAAGCCAGTGACTTATGAGATCTCTTTTGTGCACTGTGCTGTTTTTTCTCTGTGCCCAGTCAATTGTTTGATATCCTGAATGCAAATCTGGAAGTAAAATTCTTGTTCTTGCTGGTTTGTTTTGAGGGACACTTGACATTGATTTGTTAAATCCATCACGATCAGCTGAGACTGCTCTGTGCTAGAGATGATGTGTTAGTCTTTCTGAGCAAGTGTTGTGCTTTAACCTGCCTTGATACATGGAGCTTTGACAAATATTTTGTATGAAAATTCTTTTCCCTAATGTATATTGCATGTGTGTAATAACTGCAAAATGTTTATAGAGTTCTCAAAAACAGGATTGTTTTCAGCTGAGTCGAATGTAGAAATTTGAAATTTAAAATTTTTCTTCAGCTTTGATTTGTACTTGCGATGACATTGGAATTAGTCCCATGATGATGGCTGAAAGGTGGCCTACAAAACTTCTGTGTAAATCCTCCCAGTGCCTTTCCTTCTCTCCTTTATTTTTTTATTCCTTTAGACAGGAGTAGAAGGGTGTCTGCATTTCTGGCTAAGGCCCCGACTGTTCTAGAAGGCTCAATAAGAAATCTACAGGAGAGAAATGCCTACACTGTGAGAAAAATGTTTAGCATTTATGTGAACCTAAGATGTACTGCAGTCCAGTTAGTTTCTAATGATTTTGTACCCTGCTTGCTATTTAGATAATATATAAGCAAAATAATTTTATGCTAAGCAGTCTTCTTCTATGCCCCTGTCAGTGTGAGGTCAAAATCATTCAGCCTGCTCTGTAGGACAGGCAGAGGTCACATTTCTGACCTTGTTGTATTTCTTGCCTTTGCTAATAAAACTTTTTTCCCCAGCTATTTCCTTGTAGAAGTATCAAGTTCCCTATTCTGCATCATTGATGGAGAAAGTGGATACAGGCCAGTTTGTACCAAAACTGCTGATGGCCTCAAGCAGTGGTGATTCAGAGCTTATCCAAGGACGTGTAAAGAGGCAGGGTGGGGGAAGCAAACTAAGGATGTGAAAAATACAGAACATGTTTTTATTCAGAGACTCATAGAATCGTTTTGGTTAGAAGAGACCTTTAGGATCATCAAGTCCAACCGTTAACGCAGCATTGCCAGGTCACCACCAAACCATGTCCCTCGGCACCACATCTTCGTGGCTTTTAAATACCTCCAGGGGTGGGGACTTCACAGCTTCCCTGGGCAGCCTGTTCAAGGGCTTAACAACCCTTTCAGAGTGATTTTCAACCTAAACCTCCCCTGGTGCAAGTCACTACAGAAAGCTTTATGACTAATATACCCCCCTTGGTCCCCTGTTCCCTGGAAATTCAAACAGGTCTCCTGCAGTGCTTTGATCAGTCAGTTTTCAATCCACAAGATTTGCAGTGGAACTAACCAAAAAGATAAACAGATAAATTCCTTCTTATCTTGACAAGCATCATTTGGAGTTAGCCCTCTTTCCTGAGGGAGAATTTGGGTTTGGTCAAAGAGATCTTGCAGAAGACACAAACAATTCATTTTATTACCTTGTGGAGGGTTTTTGTCCAGTCTAACACGGCTGGTTTGGGTGTTTGGCCATTTCCCTTCTGTTGACTCTTTCTAAAATTAACTTTCTGTACAAAATTGTAGAATCTTACAGAGAATGGGATTATCTCAAGATAATCAGCTAAAATCTGCTGTGAACTGTGGGCACATGAAGAGGTTTATGCTAAAGAGAATGAAAGACTTGTTTTTCTTTTCAAAATATTTAGAATGTTTGGAATACTTTCTGTGGCAGAATGCTGTTGTTTCTGTTGGCATGTTAAGTGTTCTTTGTGTAATATTTTTGTCAAGTGTTAAAATCATTTAGAAGAACAAAGTGGAAAATGGTATTGTTAAAGTGCTTGAAGTATTTGGAAAAGGGAGAAAAATTGATATGGGAAAAGGTAGTAAGGATACAAGCTTGAGGAAGTTTTTATTAGTTATGGTACTGTCAAATACACAAATGTGAAAAGTTTTGTATTTTTGAGATGGTTCTGGAAGCCTAGTTTTGCTGTTACACTTCAGTCACTTGCCTGAGAAAGGGGAAGATATGAGATTAGAATATTAATTAATATATATTGTAAAGTACTTGTATTTCTGTGTGCAAAATTAGCAACATTTTAAATTGATTTAAAGGACTCAGCACTTCTTTGTACTTCTAATGAGCAGAAAGTTGATGCAGTCAATTACTGTCTCATTTCTGTGAGACTTTTGGTAAATGGCTGAGAACTCTGCCATTGGTGGCTTATTGTAGCTGCTGCATTTTTTTTAGCAAGTTTGTTTTGGTTTCTTGGCTGGGCTGCCTTGGCAAGGTTTGGTTATGAAGGCTCAGTTGCTCCATTAACTGACACAAAATCCTGGGCCAGTTTCAGCTGAAAAATCAGACAGTGGATATTTTTTGATGGCTACAGAGTTTAGCAGTGCATTGTGGAGGTCCTGTTGCAGTTCTAAGGGGTAGTTCTTGTCTGATTCCCTGGAGGATGCAAAAAACTGTCCAAATTTACTATCTGTATTATGTTATCAGCTAAGAGATTTTTCTGTTCTGAGATTTCGTGGTGTGAATGGTCATAGATGCTTAAGAAAATGTTTTGTTGATCAGCTGGTTTGTGAGAATTGTAAATAAATTTTCAGGGAAGCAACCATCACCTCAGAAATCGACTTGTGTTTCAGTGAAATGAAGCTTGGTAGAACTTTTTAGTGACTGAGGATCTGCTTTTGTCCCTGTTTATTAATGTTTAGGCTGAGGCTTTGGGCTGACAGGTCGATACAGTAGGATTAATGGCTCCTTTTTGTCAGCCTGGTCCCCTAGTATCCCTTGCCACTTGGTATTTTTGGCACCTTGGGGAGCACTTGCATGTCATCTGTTGTATGTAGGATTCCTCGCTTGAGTGAGAGCAGATGTAGTGCAGCATACTTGAGCTGCTGTGTTTGCTTCCCTGTGGCTGGAAGGCACAGCCCTTGCGTGCAGCGAGGTGCCTCCTTAATTGTTTTCCAGTATGTTGTGAGAGACCTTTTGTTTGGTTGTTATTTTTCCCTGAGTGTGTGGATGGGAGAGGGAGAAAGAGGGGTTCTGGGTCAGCACTGAAGGGTTCCATGCACCCCTGTGTTCTTGCCTGGGTCTGAGTGGTCCTGTTGAAGGCAGTTCCCCAATGGACATGGGGCTGAATGCATCACTGTGCTCCCAGTCTCCCTTTTGAAGTCTCCCCTCAAGTGGGAGGCAATGCTTGAATGACCAGCTTTGCAGCAAAGCCCTTGGTTCAGCTGGAGATGCTGCTCTGGAAGTGATGTATGCCCAGGGAATAGAGTGCCTCTGAGACTGGCAAGTGAAACCCACAATGACTTTTCTTTAAGCTGCAGTGACACTTTTCCCAGGAAAATTTTCCCTAAAACCATCTTGCTGCTCCAGATGTTCCTTCTGCCTCTGGAGAAGTGGTGTTTATTGTCTGGGTGTTGACTGACTCTTGTTTGCAGGCATGGCACTTACATAGATGACTTGCTTGAAGTCATTACTTCAGTTATCTGGAGTCTTGTTCACAGGAGCCAGTTGAATGGGTGGGACACAGAAGCCATGCAGCAAAATTTAATAAGCACTGCAATTTGTCATTTAAATACCAGTTTGAAATTTGTTGTTCTAAGGACAATTAAATTCTTGAGTGGCTCACTTTCACAGCCTTTGTGGACCTTCCTCAGGGAATGCTGACACAAATACTACTTACAGGGGCTCCATCTCCAGTTGTTAGGAGCATTAGAGTGTGTGTTTCCACTGATGACACTGTACAGAAGCCAGCAGCTGATTCTGGAATGGTAATGATAATTTTGGTTGGCAGTCAGACCAAGTAGGAAGCAATAATATAGTGACAAAGTTGATTCAAGAATGGTACATTTTTTATTGGAGCAAAAATAGTGGGTTGTTTGGGTTGTATTGGTGATCTGTCAAAAATTAGATGCATTTAAAGAGCTAGTGCTGTAGGTCAACAGTCTGCCTCATCTTGTGATTCCTACTAATAAAATAGTTTTCTTCTTCCTTTCTGTTCTTGCTTCTTCATGACAATGAGTTTTCTGGAATTCTGTGTTGCTGTTGTAAAGCAGCCAGCAAGCAGGAGGAGGACTAAATGTTCTTGTAGCTTCTTTAAAAATATCAGAAGTAGGGAAAAATGACAATTTATTTTCTCTTGGAACTCTATGCTTACAAAAAAATACTTGCAAAAACAACAGATTTCTTCAGAAGATAGATGTGGAAAGTTTTGAAAGAAATCCTTAGTTATTAATGTTTTTCTGTTTTAGGCAAATCATAACTATTTAGTCCTTCTCAAAGGCAGAGTCATACAGTTGTATTTGTGTGGCACTTTGGTATTAGAACTGATCTCTAATTTTTGTTGTGGGTTTGTTGATAATTTTTTTTTTTCCCTATCCCACTGTTTTAGAAAGTTTATTTTATTTAATGCTCTAATTGGAATGGGGTAATCCATAATCTTTGTTTTAACAAAACAATTCTAAGCTCTGTTTTTAAGTACTTTTTTTTTTTTCTAGGAGATGTTTTAACTATTCACTCCCATATTTATCTTAGTATTGCTCAGCTAGCTACAATAGGTTAGTGAGCTTTTATATTGCCTTGGAAGCTGATGTATTTCAATGAACAGCTTGATTATTACTTCTGCATTCAGCCTCCAGGTTTGTCCACTCTGACACCATGCTGAAAAAGGAGACTATAACTTGAGACCCTGCCTTTCCATCACTTTTGTATGAGTTTATGGGAAGCTGACTCATATCTAGGAAGACAGGCCACGTAAGCAGGGGGAGTAAAGAAAAGGGGAGGAGGCAAATGTTTTTAAAAATTCACTTTTACACTGATCCTGAAGAAATGAGAGCTAAAAAGTGCCTGCCTTTCTGTCACTGTTACATGAAATGCCTGCTGCTGTGCTGCATTGTAGCCACCACTGCTGGTGCAGTGAGATTTTGGGAGATTTCCAGTCTCCTTTTCTCTTTCTAAAAGGTGTTTATAATCCAAACAGCAAAGCTGCCATTGGACTGTGTTAGACTTATACAGAATGTCTTACAGGACATTATGTGCTTATGCAACATGAAAAAGAAATTTTTGGATCCCTTCCTTCTTATTCAGAAGTAGACTACTGCCAGTAACTTGGACTTTTGGCTGATTATTAAGTTCCCTGATGTTAATGTGAGCACAGCTGAAGGGTAGACCTGGATAAAACTGGTGGGAATTCAGCAGGCAAAATGAGAATAACTCATTGTGGAAATACTGCAGGTCAGACTTCAGTGTATGTGCTAATACAGAGCTTTCATTTTTGTTTCCCAGTTCCCATTTATCAAGTTCTGAGCACTATTCAGTTGTTATCACTTGAGAGGCAGCAAAGATTTAGTTACAACCAAGTGTTAAAGCTGTTGTAGAAGGAAACCATGCAGAATTCTTGGTATTGACTGCTTCCCATTGCTCTTTGCCCACTTGAAGATGAACTCTGGGTAGCCTTATATGGATTTGTGAAGAAGGAATTTAAAGCCCAAGTGGTACTTTTTTGTGTATTTGTTTCCAGCACCGTGTGGTGTGGTAGTCTTAATGTTCAAAACCCCCACAGTCCTCCTGCCACAGGCTGGCATGGGGAGCTGCTTTTGCCTGCTGTGTAGATTGCAGCTTTAATATTTTGTCAAATATTTGAGAATGGAGGGTTGGGTTCTGTTGGTATTGTCTTAAAAGCTGAATATGTTATTAACAGATGCAGTTATTTGGGAGTAATGGCTCGTGTTGTGTGTCTGTACTCCCCTCTTACTCGTTCAGTGTGGTAGGTCAGCTGAATGGCACCATACTGTGCAGGCTCCTGCATCCTGCTACTGAAGCAACAGATTTCCTCCCCCATTGAGCAGAACATTCTTTAGGCTTTCCTAATGATGCTAATGTCATAACTGCAGCTTTCCTAGGCATGAAGAGCTATTGCTTCATTACTGAAAACTCCCTCTAGCCCCCTATTAAGACGCCTGTGTTTCATCCCTAATGAATGTGATAATGCTAAAAGTCTTGAGCAACTAGGAGCATTGAAAACAGATTCTACTTTGCTTTTTTTAATATTTCATTCTTGAGTCTTGCTTGTGAGTAAAGATACACCCGTTTTATGTCAGGGAACTGACTAAACAGAAAGGATGGGCTCCTGTGACTGACTTGATAGAAATGGACTTAAATTCCACTGCCCAGGTAGTGCCCTGCATGCTTTGGTGATCTGAGAAAGGTGCTTCATATGAAAAAATCTAGAAAATCTGCATGTTACAAGAACTTCTGGAAAAATGTCTGTGCAGTATTTGTGTAGCATATTCCTTAATAAAACCATTTTTTGTTCCCTTCAGCTGAAGTATTGTTGTGGTAGTTCAGTAAGTCTTATCATCAGTACTACATTTCTTCTGTAGGATTACTTCGAGAACTTATTTGTAAAGAAAACTTTATCATATAAAGAAATTACTGATTGCACTGGATAGGACTTTTTTTGGACTATTATCTTCACTTTACAGAGAAAATATGTAAGATGATTCTATAAATGTTTTTTCTTCTGCCTAGTGATTGTGCTGTAGACACCTTTATTAAATCAACTGTTGTAATGTTTTAATATCATCAAAGTCTGTCTTACTTTCCAGTCTAAACCTGTAATTTTTATGCCACCAGTACATCCATTCAGAAGTGATGATTTTACTTTGTTGTGGCAGGTGCCACAGCACTACTGCAGTGCTTAGATCCCCTCTTGGGAGGGCTCCTGAATTGGGAGGTTTAGGCAAGTTGCTCGTTGGTTTTGTGAGGATGTGCTGGCAGCATTTATGGTCACAGTGAGACCTCATCAGTGCTTTCCTTTATTACTTGTTACACATATGGAAAAGAAAACTACAGAATGCTTGGGTGGATGTGCTGCTTAGGGCTGGTAGTAGGTACACCCTTTGTATCAGTGGTAGCTAGGGAGGAAGGTGGATGGTGGTAGTCTAACATAAAGACTGGTATTAGCACCAGAGGATTCAGTTGGATGGGTAGAAGCTAACAGCTAAGTCAGGGGTAATTTTATTTATTTTTCTCTGGCTAGGGTTTTGGCTTCAAAGATGAAGCTCCATTGAGGCCAGTGGTTTTGTATTTGCAGCTTATCTGATAGAATGTTTTCCAAATTCCCCATAAAATACCAGCAATTGGTGAATCATAACATACACCCTCATCACCATTTTCCTTTACAAAAATGCAATTTCTCAACTGGTAGAAGAAAATGGAGTGCCTCAACTGAAGGAGAATTTGATACAATCCAAAGAAACTCTGAGACCTACATTCCTGGAAAATTGTGTGGCTTTATTTTTTCCTTTGACTAATCAGTTCCTCTGTTCATCTCTCTTCACTAAAACTGCAGAAGAGCATCAGATTGTTATAGAAAATAATATCTTATTCTCATCAATCCATCAGCAGCTGAGCTGATCTTTATTGGCAGACCTGAATATATAAGCTACAGAATTTCTGAGAGGAGAAAAAATTAAGCAATTGTCTCCTGTTTCTTTTAATTTGTGTGTCCATGTACAGGTCAGCTAAGAATAGTTCCAGCTCCAAAGAGGTTAGAATCCAGTGTGTCCCTGTTTAGTCCTTGGAGGAGAGAAAAGTAATAAATCTGATAGGACAAATCCACCAGATAGAGGGGATTAACCTGTGTCCAAACTCTGGAATGGATCTTCAGCACCCACCTGTAGACCATCCTACAGCTGAGGGCTATGTCCTTTAATCTGGGCATGCATTTATACCTTCCCATGACTTCTGAAGGGTGATGGTGAAGCAGGTAGTGCTTTCACATTTCCCTGGAAGGTACTGTTACAAGGTCCTGTCCTTCCAGGAGGCAGGTGGGTCATCTTCAGCTGCTATAGAAGGTGACTGGTTGAGAAGATGAATGCACTTGCTCTAGAGCTGTTGTCTTGGCTGGTGTGCCTGTGGGCCAGGCAGACTTAAATTAAATGCATCTTTATACATTTTGGTGATGGCCATGTAGAGGGAGTTCCTTATATATGTTTCTCCTCAAACTAGAAGTTTTGGGGGCATGTAGTCTTTCCTAGTCTTTTTTCATTTTTTTGTTAGTCTTGCAGTGTTGAGTATCATTAATGGTGATAGGATCAGAATTTGATGTAGAGGGTCTGGGTTGTAATGGTGCCATTTTTCTGTGTTTTAAGGAGTCTAGCTACCACTGAGTGTAGGTACCATTCACTGTGGTTCCTGTAGGTCCTGCATTTTTTGTTGAATGCAGTTCTTGGTGACTCAGTTTCCTTGCTATGACCTTTGCCTAGACTGTGATAATTTTTAAAAATAATCCCCTGTGATACTCATTTGGTGATGAATTTGATGGATAGTATTTTGAGTGTTACAAAGCTTTCCACTAACACTCTCTGCTTGCCAACTTTTTTTATTTATAAGCACAAGCCAGAAGTGAAGCCAGACTGCAAACACAAGGCTTGGGACTTTGCTGTTAGTGGAAGTGTTGACTGTAGGCTGATTTGGATACAGACCACTTGAGTGATGAGCTTTGTGAATTAGGAAGCTAGTATGTGACCTGGACAAAAGCCAAAAGTGAAGCCAGACTGCAAAGGCAAGGCTTGGGACTTTGCTGTTAGTGTTGACTGTAGACTGATTTGGATACAGACCACTTGAGTGATGAGCTTTGTGAATTAGGAAGCTAGTATGTGACCTGGAATTCCATAACTTAATCTTCCATGGCTTGTCAGACTTCCATGTGCTGTCTAACCCTGCAACCCCTGCCTAGAGCTGGGTTCCAGAGTGCCTATCCTGTGGATCCCTGGATGAGCAGCTACTGAAGTTCTCAATCTGCCAGCTGTAGCCTTTTCTGGAAGGCTTTCTCAACTAGTTCAGTAAGGATTTTGATGGTGGGTTGAAGTGCTGGGGTTAAATCCCCAGCCCTGAGTGAGGGTGGGCATATGGATGATGGCCACAACCAGGCAAGAAAGCCCCTCCTGACTGGTTTTCACCCAGGGTCTGCCAGCCTTGGGTGGGAACTGATGAGGAGATCCCCACCAGCTGCCCCCACCTTCCACATGAACTTGGAGGTGGGGCAAGAAGCCACCTCTGTAAGAGCTGACTGCTGGCAGTGGGGTTGGGAGGCTGCCCAGACAGTGGGTGTGCTGTGTGAGGATTCTGGCTGTTGGAGAGGCTTCCTGGCTGTGCACAGCAGTTGGAGTTCACAGGGCAGTGGGGGGAAAGATGAGTCTCTCTTTGGGAAAATTCTGTGTAATTGGCCTCCTCGTCTGGCTGCTTCCACCTCCCACAGCATGGTCCTTGGCCAGCTCACTCCCTTCTGCACATCCTTTGCTGTGGGTGAGTGCATGGACTCGTTCCTCCCTCTGGCTGTCTGGCACTGTGGATCTCTGGTGTGTGATGTGGGGGTGGAGGGAGGGCTCTGGCTGTTGGTTTGCCTGTTGAGGATACCATCCTCCTGTGTCAGGCAAGTGGTCAGCAGAAGGGTTCTCATCTCAGAATTTGTATTGGATTTACCCTAGCTCCTAAACACCACAAAGGTGAGACAGAAATAGGGTAGTGCAGGAGTAGGGGAAGCAGTACACAAGGCTACTTGTGGCATTGTGTCTGTGGCTTTTCTGAAAACACAACTCATTCAGGGGTTCTACAGACCTGATCAAGGTGAGGTTGCCATTTTGCAGCAGTTTAAGCCTTGAAAGGCTTAGTCTTACTTTTTCTTTTTCACTGGTATGTTAATGCCTATGCAGCTGTGGAATGAAAACTGTTCCTTTGTCTATTCAGGACAAAACCAAGTGGGTAACTTCCTCTGTTCATCCTCCAGCCTGTGTCATACTTTGTCATCAGTAAGTTGGATGTTCATACTGCATCTCACCTGTACATTCTTGAAGTGGAACAAACTTCTACTTATAAATAATCTTTAAGTCTTCTGTTCACTATGTAAGTTATTTCTTTAGAGAAGTTCTTATTAATATATCTTGCATTTTACTGTGAATTAGTCTATGTGAAAGCCTGTATGGGAACCAGAAGTCATGTAGGAATTGTTTTTGCTGAGTAAAGACTCCAAAGGGTTTGCATTTAGAAAAAAAATACCACTATTTGTTAACCTTGCAGGAAAAAATGGGGCAAATACATTATTGCATCAATCAAGTGTCTATATAAAAAATACACTATGAAAATACAGTTCACCTCCAAAACCCATTCCTTCCACTCACATTGGGTTAAAAAGTTCTTGGCTCTAGCAATGATTTTTGTTAAGGTATAACTTCTTTTCTAATAAGCAGAATAATTTGCTACAGTAAGGGGTTGTCAGCAATCTATGGGGTTATTTTTACAAGCTGGTTTATTTCATACTGAGTAAGGACTTCTAAATCTGAGGAAATATCAGGTCTGCTCTAGTGTGCCAAAAATGTGTCATACTTAGCTTTGACTCATTGACTTCAGTTGTATTTTCTTCAGGGTACCCACTCTACTGAGATTTTCTGTAGAAACTGTGTCTTTGTCTTTTCCTCTAGGATGTTGCCGCCTCCTCCTCCTCCTTCCCAATCTGTAGGGTAGGTTACAACAGTACACTGAGATAAAATTTACTTTATTGGCATATTTTTCAGAAGTCTGTTTTTAGCAGTTGCCTTATTTAACAAATATGGCATATGGTTTTTTTAGTTCATGCTGGAAATTTGGCTGTCATCTTCTGCTTCTGGCACCTCAACCTGTTCTTTGTCTGCCCAAAGAATGGAAGATTGGGAGGGAGATGGCTCCCTTGCATTGAAAGTTTCCATGTCTTGTGTGGGGTAGAAAGACTTGCTGAAATTCTTCAAGAACTGAAGGGGGTTAACATGCTCAGCTCCCACAGAATTAGGCTCGTTTGAAAAACCTAGCTGCTGTCAGTTCACAGTTAATTTTCCCCTGCTGGCTGTAATGAAAGTATTTTGAACAAACATTTTGGGAGTTCCTGGCATTATAAACTCCAAAAAGAAAACTCCCTGAAGAGCTGGAAACCTGAAATAGTTGTGTTGGGCAACAAAAGAAGGTTCATTGGCATTTTGATCTTGTGCCTAGAGAAGGACCAATGTTTGCATAGTACTAGTTGTGATGCAGGTGTTGCTTAAACTGTTGTTTCTTGTTTTTTTTTTCCTCCTTGTGATTACTTTTATATTCAATCAACTTATTTTTCAAAGCTGTCAACAGAACAGAATTGCTCCAGACTCTTATCTTTTTCATACTTCCACTTAAGATGGATCAGATAGGAGTATGCTGGTGTTGACCCCTTAATCCTTGAGTCTAGAAAAATGTTGATTTAGGCCCTTTTCCATTTAAATTAGATTTTGTGTGTTGTGGGAGTAATTGCAGAAAATTAAAGGAGTAGATGGTTTGCTTTTGTACATGAAGTGTGCTTTTTCTGACTAGACCTTTCATGTAGTATTAAAAACATAGTTCTGGAGCTGGCCTGTGCCATCTTTCTGGCTCTCCTTGTCCCAGGTATTTGCCAGCTGTACTTGCAGTGGTTTTTTGTGTTGCTGCAGCAGTGTTCACTCCCATTTAACTCTGAATGGAGGCTGAATACTTACTTTGGTTGTGGCTTTTTATATATGATGAATTTTGCAGTTCTATTTGTTGCCATCATATTCCTTCCTGTCTGGAAGAACAAAATGTACATTTGCAGCTATCACAATTTTATTAAATAAACCATATTCAAAGAGACTAGGTCAATGTTAAGTAGGCCTTTTTTGGTAACTTCAGATGTTTCAGATGCAACATACATCTGGCAGCATACACTCATTGTTTTGCCTTGGTATGAGACAGCCATATTTTGAATTCAGGGAAAGCAGAGGAGTCTGGCTTATTGTTCATACTGCAGTTCATTAATGGCTGCAGAGATGAAATGAGCATCTCACTAAATGGAAATCTTGGTCAACCTCTGACTCTCATCTTAAAGGTTTGAGAATAGACAATATGAAAAAAATACCAGCTTCCTTCCAGATGGCTGAATGCTTGATGTGGCTTTATGTTTAGCTGTCATTCAAACGTGAATGCTGTGGTGATTGTAAGTGTCTTCCATTTTTCTGGTTTGAAATGATCCCTTTTATGCATTGTGTGTTTAGAGATTAACTGTTTGGTTTATCAGGAGGGATTTTAGAGGGAAAAAACCCTTGATGGTATAGCAAAATCCAGGTTGTTAGTGTTCCTAAGCAGATTTGACAGTACAGGTCTTAGCTCCCTGTACCATGGTGCAGACAGTAGATGTTTTGAAGGAGGTTGTAGTGGACTATTAACATGCTGAAAAATGATATTTCTGTTTTGAAACATGTTGTACATAAGCTTCGTGAAAAAATGAGCTAGTGAAAAATGTTTTTCTGCAGTCTAAAGGGGAAAAAAGTTTGTCAGAGGAAAGTTTTGTGAGGAGTTTCTTTTAATTGGGAAGAAAAAAGCTAGAGTTTTTTTTTAAACTAGTGAATAATACTTTTTATGTGATTTTAGATAAATGTGTCTTAAGGTACAAGCTACAATTTAATGATCAAACAGTTTAATACTGTTGTAATCTTGTGAAATCTCACTTAATGAATTTTCAGGCTTTTATCTTGTTTTTTATTTTGGAGCCTAACTTCATAGTTAGTGTTAAGAGAGGTCTCTAATAATTTAGCCAGAGCTGCTGTCAGTTCTGCAGGAGGCCAAATCACTTACCTTGTATGGCCATTATAACAGCAAACTCTGATGTTATAATTTTATTTCCATTAGCTGACAGTGTCTGTTTCATTATTTAGTAGCCATTTAAAAAAATGCTTCCTTGCATGTGCTGGTTTCCTTTTTCAGGCAGTAACAAGGTTTAGTGAAAGTGGATCCTCTTACTTTGCTGGAAAGCCTTTTGTGGCTGAACTCATCGGTGATTGTCTCTCCAGTGGTGTTTGTGAGTGTGATTTGGGAAGCCAAGGTATAATCACCTCTGTTAATGAGGTCCTAGCCTCGAGGATTCGTGTGAATAATGGCTGTAACCTGTTTGCTGTAGGCATTTCCAGTGGGGCTCTGTTTAATTTTACAGTGAAATCTATAGGTGTGTGAATGTGGTACAATACATGGAGCCAGTGTTCATGGATACAGTTGTGGTGCCCAAAGGGAAAAGATCAGGTAGCTGACTGAAAAATAACTTGGACTCATCTGTGTGTGAGTGATGGATGGCATCAAACTGGGGAGGAAAAGGAAGGTCAGGGTGGCATCTAAGGCTGTTGCAAACACAGCATTTAATCAGGTTTGTTTACCAGCTGTTGTTTTCATTTGAAGTTTCTCTGACTGGATTCAAATTATGTAAGAAAAGTTACTGTGTGGTTCTGCAAACTCTGGAAAGGAATTCCTGGTTGGAGAGAGTTGCTACAGAACAGCACCTGGAACGTGTGCCCTGGGTGTCATTCTCCAGCTCTGAGCTGAATGCCCTCCTTGCCTGTCAGCTCTTTGGCACTGACTTTTGTTTTGCTTTGCCACCTTCTCTTCCTTTAAATCTCTGAAGCTCTTCCTTCCCAACTCTTGTAATTCTTTTTCCCTGAAGGAAGGTACTTGGAGTAGCAGGAGGAAGCAGTTCTGTTTGTGCTTCAGGATACAGGGCAGGGAGAACCCTCCTGCATGCCAGTGGTATTGAATTTCTGTGAAAGAGTGAATAAACTCATTTTCTTTTCTTCTATCTGGCCAAAATCCACTTCATGAGACGTGGTTAGGCCTATGACATAGTGTTGATGATGTGTTAATTGTGGCATGTGACTACTTTCAGTCAGGTGCAGGTGGAAGTTGGTCCTCATTTAAGTTTCATCCAGTTCCATTGCTTGGCTGTCAGTGTCCTTAGAGGCAGAGGCTGTTTGGGCTACTCACCAGGTGTAGTTGCTCTATCTCAGAAGTGAAACACTGAAACTTATCAATATTGTACTGTGATAATATAAATATTATGAATACAGCACAAAATGTAAGAGAGATTATATAACAATTCCCACAGTGTAATATTATGCCAGTAAATATTTTTATTACTTGCAAAACTTCCTGCTCATTTTCTTTCAAACAATAACCAGAACCAGTGAAGGTGACTAATCTTTATGGAATTTAGGCAGGGCTTGCTGTTAGTTTTGCCTTCAGAAGCTCTTGACCCCATGATTTCTGCTGCTATGTAAAGGGAGAAGGGAAGCTGGTTAATTCAGCATTTCATGTGAGAATAAAGTGACATGTAGCAGCCTCATCTCATACAGAGCTTGCTCCAGCACCTGCATGGTTGAAAATCCTTTATTTGCCTCCCCTCCCATCCAGTTCGTAGACTGTGTGGCCTGGGGCCTGGCTGGCTGTGCTGGCAGTGGGAGTCTAACCTGGCAGAACTCCTGCCCAGCCTCTGCTCCGTGGCTGAGCCATGCAGGAAGCAGGATGGCACTGCTGGAGTGAAGTCCTACTCAAATTTAAGTATGGTTCAGAGAGAGGATTTTTTCCTTCAAAAAAATATGTAATGGCTTTCTGTGTGGAATTAAGGATATACTCCTCTAACTTCTCTTTGTTCATACCTGAGCTTTGTCTAAGGCCTGGTTTATGTTGTAAGGCTTTTCAGGATTTCAGCAGAGCTGATGTGCTCTGACAGGCAGTTGTGTTCTGCTCCTTGGGAGTTCAGAGTCACTCCATCACCTCGGACACTCCGGCCGCTTCCGATAAGCAGTTCTGTGTCAGCTGCAAATACATTGATCATTTTATCAAAGAAAGGCCCAAAGAGTTGTAAATAAGTAATCTTAGATAGTTTCTAGATGAAAGACTGAAGTAGTGGCTGCTCTTATTGTAGATGCTGAACCATTTATCTTTTTTTTTGTTCAAGATCTGTTATACTTCAGTGCCAAGTTTGTTACAAAGTGAGTTGTCTCAATTTATAGCCAGCCTGGGCTTTTGTGATCTGTAGCTGTATTGAATGGTTTGATTTTCAGGTATCTTCAGTTTTAGTGGCAGAATAACAGTGTTGCTCACTTAACCTCAACTTTGCTTTTGAAGTACATGTGCCTTACTTATTTTCCAAAGTTCTCACACACTCATACCCCCTATTTCTGTGTGGCAACTTGAAGGAGCAGCTTTATAGTTCTCTGTCTTCCCTTCAAGTTGGATTGTAAGAAATCATGACTGTGGTCCCTCAGCCCCTTAGTGTTACTTCCAGATATCAAACAAAAAGCCACACTCAATGCAAATCCATCATTTGCCAGGTGCCTGTAGCTAATGCATAACAATATGACTCTGAATATTGTAGCTGATATTTGGCACAGAGAATGTGGGATATGAAAGTTAAAGCTTAAAATATTGTGGGTTTACACAGAGATGTCTTCTGCAGCTCTTGTATTAACTCAAATAGGAGTGAGTCATTTGTATTTCTACGTTGTTGAAGCAATCTAGTCTAATGGCTTGGTGAGCTAAAGGATATTCTTGGTTTATAACTCAAGATCAGTTTACACTTGTATTCTTGCATTTGTGTAGTTCTGTGGGATTCAGAGCCTGGCACACAGTGCTCTCTGGTTTCAGCTGAGACTTTAAGGTGAGTTTTTTTTGTAGTTAGAACTGCAGTGTGTGTCAGACCTCTCCAAATGTGTGTCGCCAGCTCTCTTTGCCTCTTCTGCTTTTGCATACTTGTTCTTCACTGAAATATTCTTCTTAAATGTCAAATGTTGGAGTGTAAAGGAAAGGTGGTCCAAGTGATCCCTCTCCTGATGTGGCCTCTACATCATATGTTGTTCAGAGAGTGGGCCATATTCACAGAGTGGTTCACATTCCAATTCAGTATAAAATCAGAATGCTTTGACTTTTTTGAAGGATTCCAGTGCTGCAAGTTGAACTTTGAATGTAATTTAAAATATTTTGGGTTGTTTTGTATTTATCTGTGCTATTGGACTGTTGGGAATCCCGTGCTATGGATATCTCTGTTTCCTCCACAGACCTAATATGGGAGATGGGTGGTTTTTTCCCCAGCATATTAAACTTTAAGCATTTAAGCATAATCACTTAAAGAGGTGAAAGAACAAGAAATATTTTAGTCTATCTTTGTAAAGACAGTCTCTGAAGGGTAGAAGAGATTCACTGTTCTGCTGTGGCCTGCAGTGTGCAGGTATCAAGTGACTTGAGTGGAGGAATCCTGTTCACCATGCTCCCTCTGTCGTGCTTTGTAACCTATCTGAAGAACTTCCAGTGTGTTTTGTGTTCTATTGTCTTCCAGAAGCTTGGAGTAGGATCATTATCTTAAAATGTGAACCTGGACATTTTAAAAAAAGAAATTGTGATGGTAGTGTGTGTATCAAGTGGCTTGTAGCAAGCATCTTTACCTTGAGAGACTGCCCAAGGTGAAAACTCTCTGATGTCTACTCCTGTCTTGCTCTGAGGAGGTGGCTATTACAATTTGTAAATGTTTTTCCATCGACACATGAAAAACAGCATGCCTTAATTCCAATTAATTGAAAATGCATCAGAGAAAGAGGAAGAAATAGATTAAGAGAAGGAGGAGTTTCATTTATGCAAAATGAAGTTTGGTGTGTGGTGGTATGAAGAGGATGGGTGAAGGAGATGGAAAGAAGTGATCATCAGTCCTTGCTGTTGTTTTGACTCGTATTCATAGTAGTACTTAATCCTATTTCTTAGAGCATAACAATTTGAAGATGGGTGAAGGTGAAGAAATATTCTAGGTCCTGTGGTGACTAGGGATTGACTAGTGATTCTTTTTTTTTTTACCATTTAGCTTATTAAATATAAAGCTGCTAGTGGGCTGTGCTTGTGCTGTGTCAGGCTGATTGAAGAGACTGAAAACAGACTGTGCTTTCTGCTGGTTGGCTGTGTCTGCCTTCACCCAGTAGTCCCCTTGACTTCAAAAAAAACCCAAGGGAATGTTTTTCTGCCCTTTCCCAGATGGGTTACAGTTTTGTGTCACAGTCTGTGGTACTCCACAGGCCTTCTGCATGGATTGTTTGGTTGTACTTGTTTGTTTTGCTCTCCCCACACCGACCCTTGAGAGGCAGCAGGGCAGGTGGTGTGAGGAGACTTCCCAGGAGCTGCAGATGTGCTCAGATAAAACCAACCTGAGTGACAAAGATAAATCTGCTTCTGCACTGACCTGATCTGATTAGAGTCCCTGTTTTGATGTCAGGTTTTTAGCACCTTCAAAGATAGAAACTTTGAAAATTGGGTATTGAAAGTGACCGTATGTAAATTATTTTTTTTTCCCCCCCCTTAACTTCTACTTCATTTTTGCACCATTTGGCTATACCACATCCAATGATGATTTACAAAAACTAAATCAAAAACCAGTAACCCAAAACCTGAGGGAAGTGTAGGTTTTCACAGCTAATCTGGAAAGATAAAGTAAATGACTGTAAACAAAAATTTAGTGTGTGGGAAAACAAATGAAATTAGATTTTTCTTTAATTTTTTTTTTTTTAATCACTTGTTTATATGGAGTTGCTCCCTCTGCTACAGTCTAAAAGCAGATGTAAATAGCAGGGCAAATAGTGTTGATGTGAAAAAAAAAAAATTTTGATGCAACTTATATTTGAATGTTTAATTCATCCTGTTAGGAGGAGTAAAATTTCTCCTATGTAGTCTTACTGTGTGAATACAGCTTCTTAAACTCTCTGAAAAAAGAAAATGTGTGCTTTGGCCTGAAACAAGTCATCCTGGATAGATTATTTAGACTGTTTTCTTGTGATGTCTCATCTTATTTCCTTTATTGAAATCAGGACACATAAGCTGACACAACCAGGCACAACCAGCTCAAGTGTGTCCTTCTCCAGTCAGCACCATGTTAAAAAGTATTTGTTTTTCTTACTTTTGACAGGTTGAGGGTTTTCTTGTAGTGGTTGTTTTCAATCAACATGAAAAGATGGTCTGTGATGCTCATTTGCAGATAGCATTTTGCTTTTAAGAAAAAAAATACTGATTTAAGGATTTTTTGTTTGTTTTGAGTGTAAGGAACTTGAAAACAGTTCAGTAGACTAAAAGTTGTATGTGTATCAATACACAATAAATAGCAGTTGGCTGCTAGTGTATTTATGTAGTGTATTTAGGTTGATACCATGCTCAATAGTTATAATCTAGTATTCTTTTAATTTTCTTAGGGTAATTAGTCTAAAATTGCTAAAAAGAGTCTAAAATAGTCTGAAAGTTGAGGCCATTGTGTAGCAGGCAGTGGTGTCCTGCCTTAGCATGGTGACATGTTTAAGATCTTTGTGATTACTTTAGCTCTGTAGCTGAAAGTGTTGCAGTCATGTGGTACAGCCTGTAATTTCAAAAGCCTTGACTCAAGTACGTTAATTATTAGACTTCTTGCAGAAGGGGAAGTGTAAGAGAGCAGAATTCTTCTCTTAAGATCCTTTCTTAGGTGGCTTTATTTTATATGTATTTTGTTTTATCTGGGAGACAGATCAGGCAGCACCTTTTACAGTCACCTTTCTAGTTCTGTCTGCTGTATGGGCTTCTGTGTTTTCCATCATTTTATCACTGGATGCTTCAAAGCAGTGTCTTTCTGATCAGCCTACCTTCATTCCTTTGCTCTTGCCTGAGCTCTAATTTCTCTCTTTGAGCTCAGTCATCTTCTCGATTATTTACTGACTTGAGAGAATCTCTGTCACTTCAGCTGGTAGAAGGATGTAAGGAATTTTAATATTTTCTTTAGCATCTTAAAGCACTTTCCCTTCTAATGCAAGCAGACTTGGAGTTTTAGTGAAGGAGAGAAAACAATATTATGGAATTCACAAGGAGTCTTTTTTTTATTATCTCACTATGCTGTGATGTTTCTATCCCTTGTATTACCTGGAAGGTTTCTTGAAGGTTTCTACAGCTTTTGAATTTCTAAATAGAAATGATGAAAAATGTCTTTATCGCTCTGTAATTTAACTGCAGAAAATTAAACAAGACAATGTAATTAATTCCAGGTAAGAATTTGTTTTCAACAGTGAAACCTAGAAATGTGGGCTTATTCTGTTTTACTGCGGTACAGGCTAAAATCTGGAGGCTTCCTGAGCAGGGAAACCTAAATGTTACTATTTCTCTGTTTTGGGAAGTGAGCAGATGACCTGATTTATTCTCAGTTGTTCTTCATGTAGGGAGACTTACTTGAGTCTGGTCAGTTCTAGGATCTGCAAAATTCAGTACATGCCTGGAATACATTAAAGCTCTTGTGCAGAAAGGTTAGTCTTTGATTTTTTTTACAGGAACTTCTTGTTTGCTTTTATTCCATCAAAATGTCATCTCTGCCACATACAATGGTGCTACAGAAATGACACAGATCTGCTGCTTCCACTGTCTTCACATGTAGGAACGTGGTTCTGTGCCTGCTAAGAGGACTGGGTGTGGTTCATTTTTATCAGAGTTTCTCTTGAGTTGTATAAGGATGTTGAAGTGCATGTACTTTGTGTTGTGGTGAGATCTAACCATTCAGCTCTGGATCATTCCTGAGAAATCCCTCTGCTGTGACTGAGGAATATTTAACAACCAGCAATGCTATTATGTAGTATGCAAACATTTGCCTCCTGATCAGCTGTTGGTTTTGAGAACTCACTGTTCATATTCCCATAAAACAAGAGCCCCACCTCTGCTAAAACTGCTGATGGCATCCCAGTTGCTGGGCACTGAAATGCAGCCTGACTAGAAGTACCACTTCAGGCTGGTGTGGAAGTGGCTGTGGTAAACAAACACAGAGTGCTAGAGGCCATTCTAATTTAGTGATAAGTTTTGAAAAGGATTTAGAGATGAAGTTTGAGGCTGTGACCCATCTCATCCATCTGTCCTTCTCCAGCTCCTCTTCTGTACTCCACCCTGCAAGCTGTGGTTTGAGAGCAACTAATACATACACAATTAGGTGGTAGGATATCTCTCTTGTACTGACCTTAACCTAAAGTGCACCTTTCATCAGGAAATCTATTGTGATATTTTTTTTTTAACCTTACTTTTATACTATCTAAATGATAGAAGACAATGCAGCCAGCATCCAATTTTGACCTAGCACTTATTCTGCTGCTGCTGTGGGTCTGGAACAGGCATATGTGATTTCCATTTTGTTTTACTACTACTTCTTTCACACTATTTCACTGAAGTCTATTTGCTCTAGTGAAGCATTAACGTGGAAGTGCTTCTAAAATACCAACCTGAGAAGTAATTGTGGGAGGAGTCTTACTGAGGATGCACTGAAAAATTCTAGGAATGTGTATCTTTACCATATATAAATTAAAAATTCCAGGATGGGGATTTCAATTTTATGCATTCTGCACAGCAGAGCAAATAACAGTGCCAAACAACAATTAATTGTGAAATCATTAAGTGTTTCTTTTATTGATGGGCCTGCTGGAATGTATTTAAACTTGTTAGGATACTTTTGCTCATTAGCAGTCTGAAATACACTATAGGAACTGCAGGATTTTTAAGGTATATTGCTTTGGTTTTCTGAAAAGTAGACTGAGTTTGGATAGAAGGAATCAAGTTGGTGCTCAGAGTTTTTGGCCCTTGCAAAATGTGTATCTCTAGATATATTAGAAATCTAATAGTAAATGAGAGTGTCTCAAGTGTGGACTTTTACTTGAATGTGTTTGTTGACCAAAAATAAATGCATAGAAGAATTCTTGAACCCATTTTAGACTACTTGAACACTGAAGGTGTTAAGTTAGGTGGCAATAGTTATGTTAGGGTTCTGTGACAACATGAATGGCAAACCCACTTTTTAAAATTTATGTCACTTCTCTGCCTCCATCACACTTGTGCATTCATGTGACCTGGTTTTAATTTAACATTTGGTAAATATTTGCATAGTAATTCCTAAAGCGTTCTCCCACACATAAAGGAAATGATGATAAACAGCTTTTAAGTGGCTAGATGTTAAACACAGACATGACTTGCAGCCCTAAGGTAAAAATGCACATTAGAGTAACTGTTCAATATTCATTTGGGAAGTGCTGGTGTGTATTATACCACCTAACATACTAATACTTTGTCAGTCTTTGCTTTTTCAGAATTCATGCTTTCTTCTTGAGCAGGTGGACATGTAGTGATAATGGTTAAGAAGATCTTGGTAGGAATCATTCTAGATTCTGTCACTCATTAGAAGAGTTGTAGTGGTAAGGGTTTAGAAGGTCTTGGGAGGAATCGTTCTAGATTCTGTCACTCATTAGAAGAGAACTTTAGAACTCAAACTAGAAAGCTAGAACCTAGCAGTTAAGAAAACCAAAAGAGTAGTCCTAGCATTTTAGAATATAGTTATTAGACTTTTTTGCTTTATATTTGGTAGTTTTCTCAAGTGCATTCTCAATAGATGTCCTCAATCAGCCCTTTCTCTGAGCAATAATGGGATTAGTTTAATCTTATCTTGTAATGTTTATAAACTTAAAAATCCTAGGTTTTCTGCTTTCAACAGGTAAAAAGTGTTACTTCACTGAAGGAAGCATATGGGAAGCTGGAATCAACCCTTCACCAGTGTTTCATTGCAACAGCCTGGGACCTGTCTTACTGGTGTTACTGGGCTCTGACTTACAGACTTGAGAAAATACAGTAGAAGCAGAAGAGCTTTCATGGTTTGCAAGAGCTCCAGTGGCATACTTGCTAGAGTCACCCTCTTACTTTGGAGGTGCAGTCTGCTGTGTAATGCTTTTAGAACCTACAGAAACCCAGAGTGTTCTTGATGCTCTTGGTCAAGTCTTACTAAAACATAAACTTAAGCAAGACCATTCCTTTCTAAGGAAAGATTCAGTTTCTCCAATCATGGCTCTATCTTGGAGGTACCATAGTTATTTTTCAGATCTGTTCTACTCCTTTTGAGCTCTAAATTATGTGTGAAGTATGAGTGTGTGTGTGCATGCATAAGCACACACATTTTTCCTCCTGTTATTGTCCATCTGCTACTCACCATGTTAATTAAATGCCATTTGGGACTGAAGATACTCAACTCTCATATCTGCTGATAGCTAATGGCTCGTTTTGTATGTTGAGTTAGCTAAAATATTGCTGGTTTATTTTTTGAAGCTGTCTGGACTCTTGGTGGGAGTAAAGAAGCACAGAAGAAATAGCTATATGGATTTTATTTTGGTTTTTAATATAGCCACTTTGTATCCTGCACATGGCAGTATTTGGAGTCCATCCAAAGAAGAGAAAATGTTCTCTGACTTTGAAATCTCTTTGGAATGGGTGAGTGATTGTGCTGGTCAGATGAACTGTTGTTAGCCCTGTGACTGAGGGGATTTCCTCCACCTAGGCTGACTACAAGTCGTTATTATTCGCTTAATGAACCAAGTCTATAAAAAGCATCTCTCTCTCTCGATGCTTAGTAGATGCTGCTTAACTCTGAGGGGTGAAGTTCTGGTTAAGTTAACAGAAGCCAGCTGCATGTTTGTGTTTCTGAAACAGCCAATGTTCAGTCTTGTTCTAGTCTCTGGTGGTTACTGTAGGGGGGGAGTCCTTGTGATCAAAAGGTGTTAGTGGCTTCATGCTCCCTGTGCCTGAGTCATAGCACCTAAACTGGTAAGAAATATTTCTGCTGAGGAAATTGTGAGTCCTGCTGTGTTTTAGTGTTTCAGTTTGTGTGAATTGTTGTTCCTTTCTTCTAAGGAGTCCAGCATTGGCTGCCCTTGCTCCAAAAGCCTGGTGGGGCTGTGGCCTTCCAGTATCTGAAGTGTGCCTACCAGAAGGCTGGGGAGGCATGTTTAGCAAGGGATCGTAGTTATAATGGGATAATGGGTTCAGACTGGAAGAGGGGGTAGATTAGATGGAAAAAGTAGGAAGAAGTTCTTCACTGTAAAGGTGGTGAGAGACAGGAACAGGTTGCCCAGGGAAGTTATGGATGCTGTATCACTGGTTGTGTTCAAGGGCAGGTTGGGTGGGGCTTTGTGCAACCTGGTCTCGGGGAAGTGCCCCTGCCTGTGGCAGGGCAGTTGGAACTAGATGATCTTTAAGGTCCTTCCAACCCAAACCATACATTCTATGAATGTCATCTTCTGTTCTTTCAGACTGGTTTACAAACTTTGTCTTGCTGTGGCCACTAACCAACCCATTAAATTACCATATTTGTGGCCCAAAGTAAAAGGAAGGTTAGGAGTTCGTTAAGGTTAATATAGTTCAGGGTGGCTGTGTGTCTTGTGCTTGTTTCCTACAAACTTGCTGGATTCTGTTGGGGCAAACCAGCTTTTACACTCCTTTTTTTTATCTTTTTTTGTTTCTTTTTTCCATGACACACCTGGGTGGGTGTAGCTACTGAGACATAAACAGGAGTGAACACTGAAAGCAAAATATTCTGATCAGCTGTTTATTTTTTTTCTCATCAGTTTTATTCTGTCTACAGGACATTTCAATAGCATAATATGTATAGCAGGTTGTAATACATCTTCAGACCAACATATTGACCACAGAAGTTATCTAATTAAGATTTGTGTATTTCAAGTGTGCTGGTTTGCTCTTACTAGCTATGGAAGCCTTTATGACTGGATTAGTTAAAAGGTTCAGGAGGAACATGTGTAGCTACTGATGCATTCCAGTTGGAGGTTATCATATTTTGTAGGTTTATTGTTAGGCTAAGTGACACTTTCACAAGGTCTCTGCACGAGGTCAGTGGTTTGATGTAAGTTGCCAAGCTTGCTTGTTGCACAGAGCTACGCTTCCTCTGCCTTCTCATGGTACAATTTTGTGCTTATGGTAAAAATACTTAAACCATGGGCTTTAAAATAGGACTTTGAGCTGTAATAGAGGTCTGCACCTCATCACTTTGCAGAGATAAAGGCATGTTAATAGATTCTCTTAAATTTTGTAATTTAAACACCTAGAAAGAGCAAACGTTTGGTATTTCACAAATGGGTGGCTTCAATGCAAAATGAAGTGACTGTAGCTAGAGGTAGACTGCAGATTAAATAGATGTGTTACAAGTAGAGTGCTCAGTTGGGTGGCTGTCATGCAGCCATACTATACCTTAGATCTCCTTAACCCTTAAACAAGTGCAAGGGGGTAAGAAGGCTTTGGGTTAGCCCGAGGCAGCCAAGCCCCACACAGAAAGACACTTTAACAGATAAAATCTGGGCACACAGCTCTGCCCTCCTCTTCCTCCTCCTTTCCCTCAGCTTCTATTGCTGGGCACTGTGTCCTATGGTCTGGTTTGTTTTTTAACTGTTGCCTATTGATACAGTAAAAAAGAAGCCTAATGTAGTTGGTCCACATCTGTACCTGTGATAGAATTACCTTGATTTATCTGCTGTCTGCATCACTTGATGGCCAGTGTTATAGAATGCCCATAAATAATTATGGAGTGAATATCTCTGCTTCTCAGGGACTTCATTTCATGGGAAATACCCCAACCTAGAGATAAGGAACTTGCTAGTCTGAAGTCCATTGTGCTTCACTTTGCTTCTGAGAACTGTGGTCAAAGTACACCTGACAAGGAAAAAGGGATTGATGTAAATGGCATCATTTGGGTTGTGTTTTACACATCAGCAGTGCTGCTCTTTCTATGTCTATTTCTGAAACCTTCCTCAAAACTGTGGATATGCATGCTAGTTTCTTGACCCTTGATTTTAGCATATTCTGGCCAGTTTCCATGGTATTTCATGGAGGACTCACATTTGCTTGCTAATCTTCACTAAGCATGTGTGATTTTTTCCTTCACTGCTGCAGAAGATGTGTCAGTTCACCATTTATCAGGGCTGATTCCATAGGGTACTCAAGTGTGTTTCAGTGACTTGAAGGGCTCCCATGTGCTTTTTAGACCACACCAGCCTGCCCTGGTAGGATAAATGTTCAAACAGAACTGCCTCTGAGCCTGTCCACCTTGGAAGCTGTGTGCACAGGTAGCTACTCTGGTCTGGGGGCAGTGGTTACAGATTGTCTGCTCCCCAGTTTGTATTTTGTGGGGGGGAGAATTTGCTGTTGAGCAGTGGGCTCTGAGCCCTCTGGGTTCAAGGTCAGTGGAACTATGGCTAAGCTCCCAGTTAGTGAAGTAGTTAATACTATATGAGGAAAGTATTAGTTCTGGAAAACTAACATGAGCCCTGTTAATATGGTACACAGTGTTGCATTGGAATTCAGGAGTGTTTGTTTGTGAAAACAAACTAGGACTTATTTATTCCAGTCATTTGTTTTTTTTCCACAGTAACCTGACCTACCTCCTCAGACATGATAGGTGTTTTTATATATAAAAATATGTCAGCACCCCTGCTCCCCCCAGCTGTCAGTATGATTCTAAGTGGTGCATGTGCATATGTATATATATATATATTTACCTGTGCATGCTGATAGTAACACAAGTGTTCCAACTGTACACTATTGTAAGATGTAAAAAGTGTAATTTCTCCTTTCTTTTGTTAACTATTTAAGTGAAGTAAAGAATGATAAGGGAAGGGAAATGTACTTTTAAATGATAAGGGAAGGGAAATGTACTTTTAAAGATCTTTTGTGTAGTGTTCTGTAGTTAATGTCTTGCTATATGTGTCTAACTTTCATTCTCTGTTTCAATTTTGGGTAGTGGCTCCAAGCTTCTACCTCCCAGTTGGAGGCAAATGGGTGAGAAGCAGATGGGGTACAAAGCTGCCTTGTCCCGTGGAACTAAACCCATGCAGGGTTAGGCTAAGGACTCTCGTGTCTCTCTTACAGGATCCAGCTGCCTGGGTGAATATTCACCACCTGGAGTATACAGATGGAGGAATCCTGGACCCAGATGATGTGCTGGCAGATGTTGTGGAAGACAAAGATAAGGTAGAGCTTGGATGAAAATACCACTTCTGGTTTTTGTTGTGCCTTTTTCAAGTCACTAATGCTATTTTCTCATTTCTTGGACATGTGATGGGTGAAGTGGGTGTTAAAAATTCTTCAATTGACCACATCTGCCTGTAGGTGCTGTAGCTCTCTTGATTCTGGAATAGAACTGGAGGAGGGGGAAGAAAAAAGCATGACCAAATCAATGAAGACAGGAGCATAGCAGTTTGTTTAGGACTTAAAAGTTCTCAAGCAATTCTGTGTTTCTTTTTATTGCTGTGGGAAAACAGAGTGGTGGAGGAATGTGAATTTTGTAAGACTTTGTTGTTGTTGTTCCACTTAAAATTTATTTTACAGTCTTTTCCTTTGCTTAGAATTAAGGTTTTTGAGAATTATTCAAATGTCATGGTTGAATGTGTGACAAAACAAACAGGCAAATCCTGCAGTGACAAGGGCAGCTGCCTCAACTGTTAAATTCTGGGAGGAGTTCCTGTGATTTGCTACTGAGAGTCTGAGCAGGCCAGTTACTAATTGGAAAAGCTATGAGTCTCTGTCTTTCAGTTCAAATAAGATAGGTGTACTTTCTGGGTAGAAAAGTGGTAGCTGCAAAGATGCCCCTTTTAATTTATCAGAAAAATTTAGTCTGGGGAAACTAATTGGTGACTTATTTCAGTATAGAGGAGGACAGGTGTAATTTATAATGCTATTTTTCTGTTTTCTTCATAAAATCCGAAGAAAAAACATCTAGTGACTTGAAAAGAAGGTCCAAATGTGGGATCTGCCTGTACTTTCAGATGAATAGCTTTGTTTATTTACAGTGCCATATGCTTGGTGACTTAAAAAAATAATTTCCTATATTGCAAACAAACCCACCAGCTTTGTATGATGTTGATTCTTCAATGGCTTCATTTAAAGTGCAACATTTTGCTCATGATTAATGGGATACTTAGGAAATTGTCTAAGGGGTAATTCAATGTCATTTTTTGGTGATCTGTGGGGGAATTCTTAAAAACAATGGAGCTCTGGTATATGTTGTTTTTATCAAACTTGGGTTTCTTGCTTGCCCATGTTTACTGAAAGTGTACCTAAAACATCCCAAGGGTTTTTTCCAGTAGTGTTTGGGGACTAAAGACTGGGTTCTGATTTTTAAAGGATAAGACCGTCAGCCCAAGATGCTGTAAAAGGAGATACCTCATCAAAGGGAATTGTATCTCATCAGTTAGTAAAAAATTAACATGTGCACCCAAGGTTTCCTCTATATACAGTACTTGTACAGGAAAATTTACACAACTGTGAGCACTAGTTTGTGGAATATTTGATGTACCATCCAGTTTTTAGCTTGTAGTCTTTCCTGTCCTTCACTGGTGGGTGTCACTGGTTGACTGTGTTGCTGATGGAGTTTCTAGTTCCTGCACAGCTGTAGGTTTAAGCATCTTCTGTTACAACACTGTTGGGTGGGACTCTGGTTATGAGGCTTCCTTGAGGAAAAACCACTGGAAAATCAGGATGTTACTAACTCAAGTGGTCTGAGGGGTGGTTTAGGAATACAGCAAACTCCTCAGTCTCTCTTCCTATGATGTCTTAGTTACATGTGATGCATCACTGCCATCTTCTCTTTTTCTGGAGGCTTTGGTGACACAATAAGTAAGACTTATTGAACAGTAAGACTTACTTGTCACAGCAGCTGCAGTGGCAAATGAGGTTTTTTGATTAAATGAAGAGAATCATGTAACCATGTGAGGGGAGTGCTGGCTGAGGGTTCAAAGAACTCTCATTTGACAGTGGAATTGGCCCATAGCATATGTAAGGAACTGTCCATGCTTCCTGCTTACAGGGTTTGGTATGATCTAATAATAGCAAGCAATCCCTATGAAAGGCTTTCAAATATTTTTAAATAGTTTTATTGTGGCCTGTTAGCCTTTAAGCCTTTGCCAGTGCTGTTCCACACTGAGAATATTGGTCTGAGGATCTTTAAGCTTTACAAAAAGGGGAGGAGATATTTAGATCTAATTGATCTGGTATCTATTTTGGTGTTTAAAGTCCCTAAACAGATGAAAGAATTTCTGGGTACTTTTCTCTGTGCACTGATTGTCTTTGGTTATGATGATCTGTACGTGTGATAAATGAATAGGCCACAGCTTTGTTGCTCTGTTGTCCTTGTCATCCTTTCCTGTGCAAGCCATTAATGCCTTCTCCCATGAAATCAGTTGCTCTATATGAAAATGTGTTGCACTTAACCCCAGTGGCTTTAACCAAAGGCCTGTTTGGCATTGCTGACCATCAGTCTCTCCTCTAGTGGCAGAGGAAACTGCCTGGTGCTTCTTTAAGGGTTAATCTGCTGTAGATCATACTTTGATAGCAGTAAATTAGCACAGTTTCTTCAAAGGAAAACATGCTTGCTAATCTACTGAAATTCTTTCACTGTGGTAACAAAACAGTGAATCAGAGCTATCAGATACAATTTGGAATTTCAAAAGCTTCTGACAGTCCTTAACAATGGACAGTTAAGGGGAAACAGTCCCTCATGAGGCAAGAGTGGACAGGCCAGC
>NW_008626121.1:28684-43170 GCF_000691845.1 Merops nubicus
ATTGCTGTCAACTGCACAGTTATGCTTTTTGGAGAGGGTGACTTGCTCTATTTTCACCTAAACCAGGTCTAAATTAGTATTATATGTACTTGGTAGCGTGTTGTGCACACACTTTGGAAATTCTTCATAAATTCTTCATGGTGAGAGCCCCTGTTGCTGCTGCTGCCTCAGCAATAATCTGTGGCCCAAACTGGATGTCAAAGCTAGTGTAGAGCAGTGTTAAGATATTTTGTTTTCACTGAGTTATCTAGCACATGGTTCATATCCTGGTTACTCTAAATGATGTTTCTAATTAGTTAAACTTTGTAATTAGAATAATCCCCGTGATATTTAAATTGTCTGCTTTCAGTGCATTGAAGCTACAAATGGAGTCCTCTTTGTATGCTGTTCTTAACCAATCTCTATCACTTGAAGTGACTTTTTCCTTAAGGCAGAAAAAGCCCTAAGAAAATTTCTATGCTGTACAAAAGATATGAACAAACCATTTCCCTTCATATCACTGTGTACATTGAGCCTGTGCTTGGCACATGTCTGAAATGCATGAGCTTGATGGCTTGGTCTCCCTCTGGTTTTTGTGTGGAGTCATGTTTTCAAACAGAAGACTAGAAAGATGTCATGAAACCCTATGTTATTAAGTTAAAAGTTGCTTAGCTTAAAGGAAAAGCTTAAGCTGTTAATAACTTCTGTTGGTTTGAGCCCACCCAGCTGGCACTAAACCCCACGCAGCCACTTGCTCGCTCCTGCCCCTCTCTAGTGGGAGAAAATCCAACAAAAAGCTTGAGGCCTGCAGATGAGTGGCAGAGGTCTTGGTGCTGGCTTGTTTAAATTACCTTCCAGTGGGTCAGTGGAGCCCGAGGAGGTCACACTTTACAGATCTCTTTGCCAGACAGTTTGCTTCTCAAATATGATGCATACAGTAACACATACTTTAAATTAGAGAAATGCAGTTCACACTCTGGACTGCTGTGCAGTTGAGCTTTCTAGTGTTCTCTGGGGTTTTGGGACTTTCCCATAACTGGAATGCAGAATAGAGTTTTTCTGTTCTTCAATTTGTTTACAACAGTATATTGTACAATACACAAAAAGTACACACTTTTTGAGGAAAACCAAAGCAAGATATGCTAGACTTAGTTACAGCTGAGAATTTTTACCTCTTTAAACATATGCTGCAGTGTTTTTCTTTACGTAGGCTGCTCTACAAGTTGTTAACATTCCCCTGGAAAATTTTAAAAAAAAAACAACCCAAAACACAAAAAACTTCCCTTTAATATAAAGTATGAGCATGTAAGAGAGATGTCTGGTAGCACAACAACAATTTAATGATGCTAATTTAGTATAATGTGGGGTTAACATTTTAAGTGTTCAGCAGATCCAGGTTAGTTCAGATTTGGTGTTTTATAAACCAAAGCAAGATATGCTAGACTTAGTTACAGCTGAGAATTTTTACCTCTTTAAAGATATGCTGCAGTGTTTTTTTTTTATGTAGGCTGCTCTACAAGTTGTTGCATATTGGTTAACTTTCCCCTGGAAAAGTTTAAAAAAAAAAAACAAAACCAAAACAAAAACAACCCAAAAAACTTCCCTTTAATATAAAGTACGAGCATGTAAGAGAGATGTCTGGTAGCACAACAACAATTTAATGATGCTAATTTAGTATAATGTGGGGGTAACATTTTAAGTGTTCAGCAGATCCAGGTTAGTTCAGATTTGGTGTTTTATAGCTTGGATGCTCTGTCTTTTGTAAAATCTGCACCAAAAAAGACATATATATATAAAAAAAAGAAACAGAAACCAAAACCAAACCCAACCCTGTAGAGTTTTTCTCTATAAGGTGATGAATGTTGCTCTGGGCTGGGGATTTGACACCCCGTGGTTTGTGGCATTTGGATGATTAAGACAGTGGCCAAGTTATTGTTTTAATGTGAGTGTTTTGCTGACTATTCAGCTGGCTGCAGCAAACGTGTGTGTCAAACCCTGGGTACTTGGTGCTTCTGGCAGAGTCTTGGTTACACTGCTGTAAGCTCAAATGCCTTCCTTGAGAGAACTTTTGTGCAGAGGCAGCCAATTTTTATGTTTAATTCCTTAATGCTAATGAGGTAAAATGGGAACTTAGAATCAAAAATTAGCCTGCTATGTTCAAGATGGGAAAAATGAAACTTGGCAAAACTGGCATGTAAGGGCTGTTGTTCTTTGATTTTGTTTTAGTGAATTTTTTTTTTAAGTATAATTTTTAGGCTGTGGTTAGTATCCCTGCCAGAAAATGTGTAGATATTTGTCGCTGACTCTTCCTTATTGCTTCTGATTTTGCATTCATGTTTTGTGGTTTCAGTAATGAGATCCTACAGATGAGTGGAGATCCTAAAATTTGAATAGCAAAAAGGCTATCTAGTAATTAATTTTCCTTTCAAACCCTAACTTGGTCAGAACTAAAATGGATTTAACTTTATGCTGAATAATGTTTACCACCTCCAAAAGCATGATTATAACAAGGTGTTACATTTGTTATATTTAGAGTATTCTGTTTCTTGCTTGTATAAATAATTCGTGATAGGTTTCAGTTGTAATTTCCCATAATCAGTGTTGTTGGGATATGAAATTGTTACTGCTGATGGTATTTATTTCAATATTCACAGCTCTGGGTGATGAAGATATAAAGACAGAACAGTAGTGTGAATAAAACCTCCATGTAACCGCTGCCCTATCAAGGGAGACGTAGTGTAAATATTCTTCAGGCCTCTCAATAGCATCTACAAGGAAGGGAAGTATTAGAAATTATATTTTAAATAGTACCCTTATCCTTTTCAGCACCTAAAATAAGAAGAGGTGTGAGACACAAGAAAAAAATGGATCAAAGTGGAGTATCTGTCCTTCTGTGACGGTGGTGGCTCTTCCCCTTACCTTGAGGCTTTGTGCCTTCTTCCAAAAGACCTTGATTTGCTGGCCCTTGGAACTAAGCTGCTGGAGTTCTGTGTTTGCTGTTGATGAAGTAGTATGCAAGGCACTCAGGCTGCAGCATGTTCTAAAAAAAACCTTTCACACTTTTCAGGAGGAAAAGGTTTTCTGCCTTTTTGAGCCAGTGCTTGTTTAGGAAACAGATGTCTGATCTCACTCTGGTGTAGTAGAGTATCCTGTGAGCCTCCAGGAAAAGGGGAAAGAGAAACGTTAAAAAATAATAATTAAAAACCCAAACCACACACACAAAACCAAACAAAAAAACCCTAACAAACATTTTGGTTGGAGTTGGTCTGTGTATTTTTGAAGTGGGATCTGAACTGTGAGTACCAGGGGGAGAGGGAGAAGTCACCATCATTAGTACTTCCTAAGCAACACTTTATTTCAGTAATGCAGTTTCTTTTAGAATACAGATTATGAAGCTTTGCATTTTTATGAAATTTGTTTTAATTTCTTGCTGCAGAGGTGCCATGCATTATTCAAGATTATAAAATGATTTGGATTTCAGGAGCATTTGGATTTGCTGATGAGGATTTCAAGCTGTGTAATTATGAAACTGTATGCACATAGGTGGGAAGTTCAGAACTCATTAGCACAATCATTAAAATAACCATTTTTTAAGTGTAGTATTATATTCTGGGGTGTGCAATTACACTATCATGTGCTTCTGGTTACTGGAAACATTCTTGTAATAAACTTCAGGTCTAGCAATGTGCTTCAAGATAAGTTCATAGCTTTAAGAATAGACCCCTGGTCAAATGTTGCTTAGCTTATTTAAGAAAATTGAGTTTTATAGATTTAGAGCCATAACATGGTGCCTGTATGCATAAATTAACCTCCTATTTATCCTAGAAAAAAACCAAGCTTTTACATTTTTAGTGCTGTGTGATGTAGTTGTCTTAAAATAGATATTGTCTTGGAACATACTGCAAGTTTTACTTATTTCAACTCTACCTCATTTAGAAGTAAAAATGTTATAAGGGTTCTTACCAGATGAACTCCAAAATTTTATTTTTTTTCAAGTGTAGTGTTTGTTTGAACATTCTGACCTGTGAGCTCTTTCTCTGAACAGCTGTAACCATCAGAGTTTGTTTTTTTTTTTTCATTTGTGCTAAATATATAATTACTTTTTTCAGATTTCAAGAAAAGAATTACCTGTGATAGTGGATCTGTGACACTAATAAAATTGCTGATATTTATGGAATTAGATGGCCTATTGAAATGCTAAAAGGGGGATTTTTGAAGTTAAAATCCTTTTAATGTAAGATACGTGCAAATCTTGAATTCATGCTTTTCTAATTTAATTTTCTGTTGATCCCTCTGTTATATGATTTGTATTTTCTGTTTAAAAAGAGAGTATTAAAAACATACAGCAGGCAGAAGGCTTGGGACCTGAGCCACTTGCTTTCTGTGGAGTATTCAGCTGTGTGACCATAATGCTTTCCCTGGACCTGAAAATGTGTTTTGTCATCTGGGGGCTAAGTCCTGTAGCTAATTGGTGGTCTGGCCACTGAAGCTGTTGGAGTTTCTGTTCCTTAAACAATGAGAACCACGGAGAGAGGGAGGTCATGCCAAGTGCATCTGGTCACAAATGGGGGGTTGAATGGACATTCAAATGTCCTGATGAAAAGCAGCTTAATATCTTTGTGTGAACATAACCCGGTGGAGGAGCTTATTCCTCCTTAATGAGTTCCCTTGATGTAACAAATACTTGCAATTTTATATAAACCTCTTGATGGTTAAGTACACAGAAGAGCACACGTTAATGTTTACCAAGGGAGTGATTTGCATTGTGAAAATAATGTTACCTTGTTGTGGAAAAATAATTTGGTGGCTTCTCTTGCTACAGAGTAAGCTGAGCTCTTAAATATTTCCACAGAGTGGTTTGTTTATTATATGCTTTAGAGGCAGAGAGGGCTGAGGTTGTTCAGCGTGGAGAAGAGAAGGCTCCAGGAAGACCTTCTTGTGGCCTTTCAATATCTAAAGGGGGCCTATGAGAAACCTAGGGACAGACACTTCAGCTAATGGGTAGATGCCACATTCCTGGAAACATTTAAGACCAGGTTGGATGGGGCTCTAGCAACCTGACCCAGTGGAAGGTGTCCTTGCCCATGGCAGGGGGATTGGGAGTAGATGAGCTTTCAAAAACCCCTCCAACCCAAGCTATTCTGTGCTTTTATAATTATTATTTTGCTTGTCTTATTTAGATTGCAGATGGATTGAGAAAGGAGCTTTTGGTTCTGTTTCCAGTTAGGGTTTCAAAGAGTACTTCAGGACAATGACTGTAAATGCCTACTGTGGTATACCTTGCTGTGAAAGAGCTGAGGTTCTGTGCTGGTCTTTCATTCCTTCTCTGAAGTGACTGTGTTCTGGCCCAAGGAATTGGGGTTGGTCCTGACAGTGTTTTGGCAGACTGCTTCAGTGTAGTAAACTTGCATTAACTTTGATAGGTACACAACTCCTGTGTGAAGTTCTGTTCTTCTCATTCCCATGATTCTTCCCTCCAGAAAGCTGAAGGTTGTTAAAAGTTTTAAAATAGCAGTAGAAGGCTCACTTGCACTGCAGCAGTGGCAAAAAACTTGGGATTTGTGGTTTGGAACTGTCCTGTTGTTATGGGGATACTGCAGTGGTGTGCTCATCAGATGGCCTCATACCATTGCATTGTGAAAGCAAATCCTTCCTAAAAGTTTAAACACAAAACAAAATCAACCCAATTCTTGTGTGCAGGTTTGAGGCATCAACCCCTTTTTTTTTAATTTAAGGCACAGTTGACATGTTTGAGGAAAACACCATCTACATTGCCATTAAAAATGCACATGTAGCCGTGTTATGTGCCAGCTTCCTGGTGGATGCAGTGTGGAGCCTAACAAAGCCTCAGTGTGCATTCAGAAGGCTGGAAGGGGCTCTGGCTCCATACCTCAGGTGAGGAGGTGTAGCTTTGTAGCAGTCAAGCATTGCAGACAGCAGTAAGTGTGAGTTAGTGCAGGCTCTGTGAGGTGGAGGGGCTGATGTCCACCAGAGGCTGTGGGGATGCAGACAATCATGGTCCTTTCACTGTCAAACAGTAAAGGTTTTGATGAGTAAGAGAACATACCTTCATCTCTTTGGGAGTTCTGCAAAGGACCAGAAGGCTGACTGTTGGTAATCTGCTTACAAGTGTTATGAGGAGCATGTGAAGGATCTGGGATTGTTTAGTCTGGAGAAAAAGATTTGGGGGGAGACCTTATTGCTCTCTACAACTATTTGGAAGGAGATTGTAGTGAGGAGGGGGGGTCAATCTCTTCTAAGGAATAAGTAATAGGAAAATTCTAAGCAATAAGTAATAGGAAATGGCCTCAAGTTGCACCAGGGGAGTTGTAGAGTGCATATTAGGGAAAACTTTGTCACCAAAAGGGTTGTCAAGCATTGGGACAGGCTGCCCAGGGAGGTGGTGGAGTCCCCACCCTGGAGGTGTTCAAAAGCCATGTAGATGTGGTGCTTGGGGACATGGTTAGTGGTGCACTTGGCAGTATTAGCTTAATGGTTGGAACTGGTCTTAAAGGTCTTTTCCATCCTAAATGATTCTATAATTCTGTGTTTCTCTTCAGCAGTAATGCTTTTGTGTTGTTCATTCTGTTGTCATTCTGCAGAGATGGCATTATTGTAAAAATTATGGCAGTAATTTGAAGATTCAAGTCTTGAGGGCTTTTAGTTTTCTTCTTTGAAAGACAGGTGGAACAATAGTTCAACAACTTAAGGAAAAAAAAAATCTTCTATTTGCAATTACACATTTGAAGGTCAAGATGCAAAGCTACTTCTATGTAGTTAAAGTTCAGCTAATTAGCCAAACCAAAATGAAGTTTAAAATAGGCTTTAAGTAAATTAAAACGTAAGTCAGGAAAAAGTTATAAGAAATGACATCCAGGACACCCAGCCTGGGTGAAGAAAATGAGCTAACATTAAAATATTCTGAACTTTTTAGCATGAAAATGTGTTTGCTGTGCTGCCACCTTCTACAAGCCCTTGACTGAATCGAATCCATTCAGTGCTGGCTACACATGCACCAGTTCCTTCTTTCAATTGCTTTTTAATTTTATTTTAATTCTGATGAAGCTGTTAGGGCTATTCTCTCGCTGTGGTGGTGCTAGTAGGCTGAATCTTGCTTTTTTTAATCCCAAATTCTGCTCAGATGTTTAATTGTATCCTTGTTTTTAAAGTTTCCCTCCCTGCTGGGAGGTAAGCCAGGTAACCCAGATGTCACAGCCAAAGAGGAACAGCTGACAGTAAGGAGGGGAAGATGAGTGACACAGGAGTTGATTATTGACTTGTTTTATTAATTAGTCATTTTGCAGCAGTAGCTACAATAGATGGTTGGGAGGCAGAAATAAGAAAAGCTATTTTTAAAAACATGCTAGCTTTGGAGCACGACCTTCCTCAGGTTTGAAGGGTTTTAAGCTTTCACAATTCCACCAAATGATCTGAAAATAGAGGTTCTGCAAGTGGCTCAGACTAGAGAATCAACATGGGATGGCTGAATCTGAAGGATCATTGAAATGTTGTTGTTAGAACTATTTTGGACGGTGGCTAAAGAATTGGTGTGAAGGGTTTTTAATAAAGTTTTTAATGTGTTTTAAGGGGCTGTGGTGGAGAAGGAAGCATCATGTCTTGGAAACAGCTGGCACAGTAGCTGACAGCCTGAGGACACACTCTTCTGATATCAGAAATCTTGGGTTTATGGTGACAGACCACACTGTGCACTACAGGTGCAGCTGTGGACTTCTGCTCTTCTCTTAGGTCACACTCTGTGGCCAGAAATAGCTGCAGCAGAGAAAGGCAGACTTCTGAGGGGTTGTCTTGTACTGATCCTTCTTTGGAAGAGTATGCTGAAACTGGAGGGAGAAAATTCAGGGCTTGCCTCTGGGTTGTTTAGTTTGAGGCTCCTCAGTCAATTTTACCTTGGCTTCCTCTGCCAGAAGAAACTAGGATAAAGAAGACTGGTAGAGGAATGTTTTCTAACTATAGTTAAATCTTGAGCAATAAAAAGTAGTCTTTACTTCTCATATGTTTAAAATGTTCATATTATTGTAGAAAAATAATGTCAATTGCAAACAACATATGGCAAAGGGTAATTCTAAAACATTACATTTTAAAATGAATGAAGTTGACATATGTACAATTCAGCTTGGTTGGAGGGTTGGTTTGTGGATACTTTTTCTGTTGCATGTTGAAAAATGAGTTGAAGACAAGCAATAGTCAAAAATTAAGATAAAAATTAATTAAAAGCTAATTCATTTACTGAGAGTGGTCAGGCACTGGAACGGGCTGCCCAGGGAGGTGGTAGAGTCATCACCCCTGGGGGTCTTCAAAAAATGAGTAGATAGAGCACTTGAGGCTGTGGTCTGGTGGCTGGGGAGATGCTGGGATGGAGGTTGGACTTGATGACCCTAGAGGTCCTTTCCAACCACAGTGATTCTGTGATTCTAAGTCTGCAGATGTGCATTTTGTGGTTTCTTAGAAAGGCATAAAAGTAGTACACAGTTGTACAGTACTGTGACTGCAGAGTTGTATCTTTTCATGTGGTGATTTCTGACCAATTAGAAGTAGCTAGTTTTAAATCTATGGATTTTTTTTTTGTGACTGTCCTTTTACCAGAACAATGTTATGTTGTTTTTGCTTTTTCAGATAAGAGCTAACTTTTTGATGAACTGAAGTTCTACTTTTATACTATTTAGTAGGCTATAGCAATTATAGGAATTAGTGTGTGGGGTTTTTTTAAAGTATCCTTTTTCCAGTGCATTTTTAACTTTAAGGTGTAATTCTTAATAATAAAATACACTGTGCTAGACCTTGCAATCAAGTTCATGCCATCAAGTTGCTAATCATTTCCTTGGAAGAACCTCCATTAGATAAGATGAAGACTTGCCCTTCTTTTGCTGAGGAAATGTCCTCATTTGCTGTTCATTGAGATCCTAAGCTTAAATGACTGGGTTTAGCTTGACCCAGGCCATATTAGTGGCACTTTCAAGTTCTGATTGCTTCCCTTCCTGGGACTACACAGAGATTACTGGCTGATAAAAAAATCAAAGAACTGAATTTCAGAGCACTGAGATTTTCCTGATCTTAATGTTTTACATGTTTGAAATCTGAGGAGTCTTTCATATGGTGGTAATGCATTCTATATTAACACTTCTGAAAAGTTTTTCTTAGATAACATGTTTCTTCTTCTGACACCGTTTTATGTTCAGCCTTTAAGGCAGGTTTTCCCAAACTTTCTTTTATATCTAATATCTACCCCATAGCAGTCAAAGCTGTAAGGAAAAAAGCCTGTATGGTCAAGAAGTTCCTATAGGTCAGTATAGTAAAGTAATAGTGAGATGAGCAAACAATACAGCAACAGGAACTAAGATACTTTACCTTTGTGATACTGAAGTTAAACTGCTGAAGGTAGGTATAAAATGTGTTCTGTGAGGAGCTTTCATCACCAGGTGTGGGGCATTTAAAGTTATCACATTTATATGAAGGTAAAACTAGCCACTGACTTTATTTATAATCCTTGTATGGAACTGTAGTTGGTTTTTCCATTCCCCCTCCCCACAAATTGGTTGTAGTAACTGATGAGTAGAGGGGTGAAGAATTTTAACTTCTCCTTTGAGATGACAGCTTCTAACTTGTCCTGTATAGTAGCATTACTCTGTATAGTAGCAGCATCCACTTAATGACAATTCAACCCCTTCATAGTGAGAATTCTGGTGAGTCTCATGTATAAACACAAAGTGGAAAAGTGAATTTGTTTGGAGACAGTAGCAGTTAAACTAGAGAAATCAAATATGAAGTATACTTCAGCAAAAGGATTTTGGTTTTCCCCTGCTGCAAAAGTTATTTTTAGCTTTTGTGAAGATGAAAGCCTGTACTTTCATGGCATTGTTGTGTTCAGAAACCCTTCTGCAGAAACCTTCAGTTGCATGTTAGGAAGAATATCTTCACAGAGAGAGTGGTCAGGCACTGGAATGGGCTGCCCAGGAAGGTGGTGGGGTCATCATCCCTGGGGGTGTTCAGAAGATGAGTAGATGTAGCACTAGAGTCTGTGGTCTGGTGGTTAGGGAAATATTGGGATGAAAGTTGGACTTGATGATGCTAGAGGTGCTTTCCAACCACAATGACTCTGTGATTCTCTGAAGCTGGCTTGAGATGAAGCAAAGGACCTGTAAATGTACCTTGAATTCTCTTTACTGTCTTAGGTGAGTGATTCACGTTCCCATTTCCCTGTAACCTTTTTAGAATGCCATCATGGTCTTCCCACATGAAAGAGAAGATGGCAGAACTTCTCTACAGCTGTGCTTATATAGCCTTATATCTACCTAGCTATATTTTATGTAGCCTTATGTAGCTTATAGGTTGCCTTTGTCTCTGGAAAATGGGCTTTTACTTCACTGTATGAAGGTGTGAAGTTTTGCCTTGGCTGGGATTTCCTGGCAGCCTTGAGCTGGCCCAAGTATGCAGTTACTTTCAAAAGAGACAGTGTTGTCTGTCTCCACCCAGTCCTGCTGCTCTTGCCCTTTGAACTGTGCAGGAGCTGAGCTGTGTTTAAACTCATCTGACACAAACATAAAACTTGGTTGTTTTCAGCCAGAACAGCTTCCCAAAGTAGTTCCTTTTTTGGGCTCTGTGCCTGCCAAAAGGGATGAGAAGCTGTGGTGGTTTTGGGCAGGGGAAGGTGGTGCTGTGAGTGGTCATGAAGTGGTCATACTGCTGTGGGGGATAAGGACTGGAGGGTTCTGCTCTTTGCTTGCAACCACTACTGGAAGAACATTAGTTTCAAATTGTGTTGCTAGGTAATAATACACCAGAGCTGGGCAAAAAATATCCTTGGGAAATTAGGAGCATCTTTCACTCCTGTCACTGCACTGCTTTGAACTGAACCCTCTTTGCTGTAGTAACTCCCAAATTTCAGATTTTGCTCATATTTCACAGTTTAATTTTTATCACTGTCCTCTGTTCAAAGAAATTCCATTTGCTTGTTGCTGTTGGGGACTATACAACTAAATCCTTACTGCATGATCAATTAAGGTGTCTCAGAACTGTCCTCAGCCACTTCATACCCCACCTCATTTTGGGATGTCACTCTTGAACCCAGCTTGCAAGTGCTGGAGTCCTCTCTGCTCCCCTGAGACAAGGTGCCTGTTGGGAGCTCTACTCACCCTGCTCACAGCCACCCACCAGGGAGCTCAGAGGATTAGGTTTCAGGAGAGGAGTGTGGGTTTAGTGTGTGTGGCTTTTTTTTCTCAAATTTATTTTTTAAAATAAAGTTTGATGCTGTTTCATCTAAATGGAGATTTGCAATCAATCAGCTCTTTTTCATGAAGTTAAAAATATTGCAGAAGAGTTGGTTTTCACCTCCTTGAAGAAAAAAAGAAGCATGAAAAGAATTAGGGTGCAGCATAAAAGGTTTTGTAGCTACTCTGATTAGTCCTGCCACTTCAAAGTTTAGAAATCCTGATGATTGGCCGCGTACAGGAGAGGAAAACCTGATAATTGGAGCGTTTAGAACCCTAGCTTATCATTAAAACTAATGAAGATACAGATAATTCTACATTTTAGAGGTTTTGCTGGAAACAGATTGCAGGCTGACTGAAAAGAATGTCCTTGAACTTAATGGATCAGTGGCTGTTTCAAAACCAAAACTGTACTTACCTGTCCACAAGTGTTGGGAGAGTTATGTCAAAAGACACAGGACGACTGGATCACTAAAAACATGAGCTGTAAGGTGTTCTCATTCCTTGATTGTCTGCTTTAACTATATTCTGGTGGTAGAACAAAGCTTGAAAGTTAATGTGCACAACCGTTGTAGCAGATCCTGCCTGGCTGGTAACTTACACCAGAAAGGGAGAGGTGAGGATGACTATGTCCAGCTTCCTGCTACCCAAAGTATGGCACATCATTTAGTCCTAAATGTACTTCTACATCCTTGTGTGAATACAGATAGAAACATATGCTGTGAAACTCTTGTGGAAATTAAAGTGAGGAGTGTTTTTTCCTGGCTTATTTATGACGTTAAAAGTAAAAATTAGTGAAATAATTCAGTCCATTTTGAAATAGTCCCAAATATATTAAAGCACACGAATAAATCCAACCATTCCTTTTTCTCTTGGCTGCTTAATTAACAGTAGCAGTAGCCACTTTGTGAAGTATAGCTGAAGAAAAAAAACACACATACTTTAAATACTTTCAAATCGTTTAAGGTAGAATTAAGGAATAATGACAAACAGCTTTTGAAGTATCTTTATCTTATGTTAAGATATGATTGCATTGTAAGGAGTGGGTTTTATTGTGAATTCCAGTACTTGGCTTTTTCCCCAGTATGTTCCTCCTTCAGAGACAAAAAACCACCAAAACAAGCCAGAATTATACTACAAACACATTAGAAATACTATCATAGTTGTTGGGGAGTGTGTTCTGCAGTACATTTTCAAGTAGTGGAAAATACCTTTATCCAGTTAATGAAAGGGACATTATTGACTGTACCTGCTGCAGAGAAAATCAAACTACCTGTTAAAGGTGATGAACAGTTTATTTCTAATGTACTGTTCTGAAGGTGCAAACATTTGAGAGGAAAAACACTAGATGCTCATCTCCCAAGAAAAAGCATCTTTTAGCCCTCTGTGATCTTTATGTGCAGTTGCTTGTTGTCTGTAGTTGTCAGGACTACATGCTACCTTTCCCATCTGACCTGACTCCCATTCTTCTTTTTATTTTATATTTCTATTTTAATCTGAATTACTTAGATAAGATCTTCTGAATCAGTTTGACTGGTTTAAAACACATGCCCCACAACTTCCCTTTATCCCCATCAGCTGGAGGTGCACTTAGATATTTTTTAAATCCCACAGAAAACCAAACTCTTTTCTCAATCAGTTGAAACCTACCAAAGAAATATGCAATATTTGTTCTTAATGGTGTTTTATTTCAGTTGTGAGGTTTCAGGCAGCCTCAATGGTTAGCAGTGCTGTGACTTCCACTTGCTACCCAGCAAATGGATAGCCTAGGGTATACAGACTACAGAAGGTGTCATTTTAAAATTGCTAGAAAAATGATCTTCATATGCTTAAACCTGTTCTGAAATATTAAATGTCTAACTGGGTGTTGGTGCTTTCCAGTTTAAGGGAGCAGTAATGCTAATACAGAATCACAGAATCATTTGCTATGGTGTAACCTGGCAGCCTGATAGTGAACATGGGTCAGAATTAGACCTGGAGTTCTACTGGGGGCCACTTTACAAGCAAGGCTAAATACCTCTTGTTCTGGCACATACCTGAACAATTTCTTCTTATTGGAGATGTTCTTATGAGCCCAAGAGTTTCCTTTCCAGTTTTGGCCCCCTCTCAACACTCCATGTTCTTTCAGGTATGCAAGTACCAGGCAATTCCCATTTTGTGGTTTGGAAAAGGCTGTGTTCATCTGGGCAAGGGCCAGATCACTGACTTTTCCAAATGGGTTATTTTATGCCCAGTTCAAATGTGTCTAGTGTCAGTTTTCAGTGTTGATTCTTGTTTAAGGAGCAAATGTTTTCTGTATTTTTGTTTTGAGAAAATATGCTAGTTTTGTCGTCATCTCTGAACTTTTGGGGAAGCTGAAGGAGCTGAACTCCCCAGCTCCTCACTGGAGAGCTTCCCTCTGCTCTGGCCCTCAGCCATTCTCTGCTTCCCTCTCCATTCTGTGTGTGTGTGCATCTACATCCAGGCTTAGCCCTACACCTTTGAGTATGACATTCACAACTGTGTGTTATACTTGTATTTCTCTTACAATTAATAGAATTTACAGTGTCAGTAACATATACATACTTTCTGCTCTGGTGCAACTACAGGCTAAAATATTAGCTGGTCCTTCTGATGCAAACCACTAGCATGGAGAAGCTGTAGTCCCTTTGAGTGGTCTGTTCTCATGCTAAAACCCTTTGAATCATGCTTTCCAGAGAACTCCCAAATCTGCAAACCACATGCCTTATTCCTATTAACTTTTTTTTTATGTTAATTCCCTTGTTTCCAGCTGCTGTCTTGCCAGGAAAAATAGATGTGGGATAGTTGGTTGGATGAACATATTGCAAGCAAGACAATTTCTTTAATAGTCTAACACAAAGTCTGAGAGACTCTGTCAGGATGGTAAACAACTGCTTATCCAAGCTGAGATTGCCAAGTTTTGGAGGAGATAGTTTCATTTTGGCAAAGTACTAGAGCACATAAGGAACATCTTAAATTTCTTTTTTTTGGCACTTCACAAACGACAGATTCATTAAACTTTGTAACCTGTTCTAGGGAAGATGGTCGGTGTAGAGCTGAATGGATTGCAAGAGCCAGAGAGTATCTGAAAATTGCCACAGCCAGTTCAGAAGTGTTTGTAACAGTAAAATTTAGTGTGGGTGGAGCAGGTCAGCCAGAAATACAGCTGTAGGGCTGTGGGTCTGTGTACCACAAGCCTCTCCCATGGCACACGGGGGCACTCCTGATAGTCAAGGAAGGCTCTGGGAGCATGTTCTGCTAGGAAATGTTGAATAGATATTA
>NW_008626122.1:0-2086 GCF_000691845.1 Merops nubicus
GCCTTCAAGACCTGAGCAGCCACAGTCCAGAGCACCCAGGTCTATCTTCATTGTCAGCTTTTGATTCTCTGATTATCACTTTCATTGATTTTCCTTAAAAACTCAAAACAAGGATGCAGTAAAAATTTATGGAATCATAGAATAATTTAGATTGGAATGGATCTTAAAATACACAAAGATTCATAGGATCATAGAATCATCATAGAATGGTTTAGGCTGGAAGGGACCTTCAAAGGTTTTGTATTCCAAATCCCCTGCAGTGGAGAGGGACATCTTTAAGTAGATCAGCTTGCTCAGAGCCCCATTTAACCTGACTTTGAATATTTCCAGGGATAGGGCACCTACCACCCATCTGTGGAACCTGTACCAGTGTTTCACCACCCTCACTGTAAACAATATCTGCCTTATATCTACCCTCTGTTAGTTTAAAACCATTGCCCCTTGTGCTGTCGCAACAGGCCCTGCTAAAATGTCTGTCCTCACCTTTCTTATGAGCTCCCTTTACGTATTGAAATGCTGCAATAAGGTCTCTCCAGAGTCTTCTCCAGGCTGAACAACTAGGCTGAATAACCCAAACTCTCTCATCCTTTTTTCATGGGAGAGGTGTTCCAGCTTCTAATCATCTTCTTGGCCATCTTCTGGACCTGCTCCAACAGGTTCATGTTCTTCTTGTGCTGAGGATGCCAGAGCCGGACACAGTAATCCAGCTGAGGTCTGACCAGAATCAAGTAGAGTAGCAGAACCAGATCCCTTGACCGGCTGGGCATGCTTCTTTTGATGTAGCCTAGGACACAGTTGGCCTTATGCACTGTAAGAACACATTGCTGTCTTATTTCCAGCTTTTTGTCCAACAGTACACCCAAGTCCTTCTCTGGAGGGCTGCCTTCAATCCCAGCATCTTCCAACCTGTTTTGATATCAGAGATTGCTCCAGCCCAGGTGCAGGACCTTGCACTTGGCCTTGCTAAACCTTCTCAGGTTCACAGGGGCCCAAATCTTGAGCTTATCTGGGTACAAAATCCCAGAAATGGGTTTGCCTTTGCCTGAAGCAGGGAATACCCGCACAGTTTTCTTCAACAAATTCCTTTCATACATGACAGAGACTTTATGCCCTTCTGTGGTGTGTAAAGTGTCTGACTGAGCAGGACTGGCTTGACTGACAGATCCTCTGGTGTTTACTAACCAGGTGGCTTGTGCTAAACGCTTGTCCCAGTTTTTAAAGGTTCCACCCCCCATTGCTTTCAGAGCAGTTTTTAGCAGTCCGTTGTATTGTTGAATTTTCCTAGAGGCTGGTGCATGATAGGGGATAAGATACAGCCACTCGATAGCATGTTCTTTAGCCCAATTGTCTATTAAATTGTTTTTGAAATTAGTCCTGTTGTCTGACTCAATTCTTTCCGGAGCACCATGTCGCCACAGGAGCTGCTTCTCCAGGCCCAGGATGATGTTCTGGGCAGTGGCGTGGGGCACTGGATGGGTTTCCAGCCATCCTGTAGTTGCTTCCACCATTATAAGCATGTAGCGCTTACCCTGGCATGTTTGAGGGAGTGTGATGTAATCAGTCTGCCAGGCCTCCCCATATCTATATTTTGACCATTGTCCTCAATACCACAAAGGTTTTAACTGTTTAACTTGTTGGATTGAGGCGCACATTTCATAGTTATGGATGACTTGTGCAATACTTAAATCCACCCCTCAGTCACGAGCCCATTTGTACGTTGCATCTGTTCCCTGATGTCCTGCGGTGTCATGGACCCACTGAGCTAAAACCAATTCACCTTTATGTTCCCAATCTAAATCTGTTTAGAACACCTTAGCAGCCTGATCCACTTGCTGGTTGTTCCGGTGTTCCTCAGTGGCCCAGCTTTTAGGTACATGAGCATCTATGTAACATACTTTTACAACTAGTTTCTCTAGCCAAGCAGCAATGTCTTCCCACAACGTGGCTGCCAAGATAGGTTTACCTCTGCACTGCCAGTTACTCTGCTTCCACTGTTTCAGCCACCCCAACAGAGCATTTGCTGCCATCCATGAGTCAGTGTAGGAATAGAGCACTGGCCACTTCTCTCGCTCAGCAATGTATAGGG
>NW_008626122.1:2721-13004 GCF_000691845.1 Merops nubicus
CTTCGCCATCCCCTGGTGCTGTCTGTCAGAGGCGCCAGGTAGGACCATTACTCCCAGCTGCCGTATAGAGCACATTTTTAATGTCCTGTCCTGTTCAGACTGGCCCAAGGGCTACTGCATGAACAATCTCTTGTTTGTTCTGTTTAGAGGCTTGTTTTTGTTCCGGACCCCAGTTAAAACTGTTTTTCTTTCAAGTGTGTTCATAGAGGGGGTTTACAATCTCACTGCCACCAGCAATATGCATTCTCTAGAAACCCTCAGCACCTAGGAAGGCTTATGTTTCCTTTTTGTTGTTTGGTGAGGACATAGCTGTTACTTTGTTAACAACATCCGTTGGGATCTGATGACGCTCATCTTGCCATTTAATTCCCCCAAACTGGATCTCTTGTGCAAGTCCCTTGACCTTACTTCTTTTTATGGCAAGATATATGCAGCAGTGGGTTGCTGCCAGCTTTTGGGAATGTCCTGATTTGGGCTAGATCTTAACTGCACTGCCTGAAGTTAGCAGAATGTTTTTGCAGACTGCTTTTAGCAGTGATAACACTCCATGTTTAGAGTTACTGCCAGGGATTGGTGTGCAGACCAAGGTCACTGCTAAACATTGTGCACCACATGGATGGGGGCAGAAAGTAAAGCTGCACGTGGCGGGAGGAGCAGACAAGACAAAAGACAATTGACCTTAAATTTACCAGTGGGGTATTCCATCCCATATCCATTTTGTTCAGTATAAAAGCTGAAGGATCATGAGGGTCAAGCCCTTCTGCCTCCCATCCGCCTTCTTCCTCGCTTTTGCTGCTCCTGCAATGACTGGCATTCGAGGAGGACTCCATCCATACTGCCTTTGATCCTGACCTGTGTCTTCCTGAATTGAGGTCCAGAATCCAGCTCCTGTATCCAGTTGCTGTCTGTGGCTGAGCCCAGCCTGGGACTTTTCCCAGGGGCCTGCTTCCCAGCATCGGGGGTGATGGTGACTTACTGCCATCAGGGAGGAGTTGGGTTCAATCCTAGTTTTGTATATATTTGTATACATTCAATTTTATTATGATTATGATTATTACTGTTGTTAACAGTATTAAAGCTGTTTCACTTTTATTTTCTAATCTATAATTCTCTCTCCCTTATTTCCTTTCTCTTTCCATTTGATGGGGGGACATGGGGGTTAACAGAAAGCATCTGTTACAGGTCAGGGGGCGGCCCTGACCCTAAACCATGACACTTAGACACTATACCCTTAATTAGACAAATAGATTATACAATGCAGACAGCAATACTAGTTTTAAATAAAGTAGTTCATTATCAGTGAAATTAAATTCCTGTATCCCTAAAAAATCCACAGGTTCTCCACAGACTAAGAATCTTTTACTAAATGATTTTCACTGAGTTTTTCCAAAGACATTAACAGATAAAGTTCTATTAAAATGGTCAGGAATCACTTTTGCAAAACCAAGCAGGCTTTGTTGCTGCCTTGCAGCAGGAGATAACACTGGAAATGTCCACCTGGAGCTGTTGCTGGCACTGTGATGTTTGCGTAGTTTATTATGATGTAGTCCTGCTTTAGAAGTGGGGAGTTTTGCATTGTGTCAGCTGTACCACATACATGATTAATTCTAACATTAAAAGTGCACTTGGACTGGAAAGAACCCACTTCTTGTTATTGATATTGTCATCTCCTTTTCTTCAATAACTCATACTCCTATGCTGACAAAACTAGTAGTCCTTTCAAGTATGTATAGATGGTGTTACCCATACAGAACTGGCCAACTCTGGGAAGTTGCTCTTTGTGGTGGTTCTGGGTTTAGTACTCAACTCAACATCTCAGTTCACTTACAAAACAAACAAACAAAAAAACACCACAAAACTAAACAAACCACATACCACTTTTCACCCCTACCTCCCCCCCAGAAGAAGAACATTATAACAAAGTGAGTACTGAGTACTCAATTATTTGAAGCATATTTTGCAAGAAAGGACTGCATGCCTTGATGGGAATTCTAGTATGGAAAAAGTCCTGATAATTCAGTGCAACCTTCTGAGTACAAATGAACAGAATTCCCAGTCTTTCACAGTGCTTACCATATGGAAGGGCATATATATTTTTTTTTAAAACTGTATCTAAAAAAACAGATTTGATTCAAAACCAGACTTCTTTTGGCATAGGGTTATTCATTATACATATGTTATTTTATACAGTCTGGTAGACTTAGTTACTTACAGGGTTTTGCCAGGTATTTGTCTGGTAAAATTCATTACTCATCTGGTTTTGTCAGGTATATGTGGATCTTTGTTAATTATATGTGGCCAAAATATACTCACTGGTTTCCATATCAGACAAGCTCATTTAATTTAATTTACATGAAAGGTACCAATAATTGGTAAACACTGACATCAACCCTATTTATCTTAAGAATAATTAATCAGATGGTTATGCACAGGTGGAGATCTTTACAGCTCTAAAAATGAAAGTGTTCATGAGTATTAGGATATTTTTTGATTAAAGTTGCTCAACCTAAACAGAGATGTAAAGTGCAAATAGTGCTTGTGCAGGATGATGGATGGCAGAGAAACTAACTGCTGATTTTGTGAATGATACCAGCTGGAGTGTTACTTATGATTCAAGAAAAACATGTTGTAGTGATTCCCACAATTTCCATTTCATTTTCTTCTTATTCTTCTTTTCTCATTCATTCTTTTCTCCTTACTGACAATAAAATATACTTGCATTCTTCATTTTTTAAAATATCGGTAATAATAGCTTGGAAACAGATGATACTAATGCTGAAACTGGCTGTGTTACATGGGCATTCTATTAGACACAATAAAAAGTTACTTTAGTAATCTGGACACATTTTATACTTGTTATCTAAAAATGTACTCATGACTTTTTAAAATAAAGTTGGACTAGTTAGGTTCATGGCCTCATTGAAAGCACAGAATTTAAAAAGACTTTACCAGGCAGCTGCCTTTGAAAATCTGGTGAAGGACCTAAGTTTTTCTCCAAACACAGTACATTAACTACACTAATTTTAGAAAATTGTACTGGATGCCAACATAATGGAATAGAATAGAGGTCGCTATGAATTCATTAAACAGTCAGGTATTTCATTAAACTACCCAGGTATTTCCCAATTTTTTTTTTTTTTTTCCCCAAACTCATTACTAGGCACCTTGCAGTATTTTTTCTAACAATGTATTAACATACTTGTCTTCTATTAAATGCTAATAGTTTTCTCCACTGAGTGGATGGCACTGTAATAGTAGAAGATTCCATCTATACTAGTGCTTTTTTTTTTTTTTAATTTTGCACTGTACATGTTTTTCTACACAGCTTTTCCAGCTCAGGTAGAAACACCTGTGCTATAGCAGTCCTAGTTCATGAGCAAACTGTGAAAAGGGATTCATTTGTGCCAAACTGTACTCTTCATGTATGAGGACCATCTTTTACTGGTATTACAAAAGCATGAATTTAAACATAAATCTCTGGGGAAAAATGCCTGAGCACCAGAAATTCCTGAACTTACATTGGAACAAGATGCTACACGTACACATTTGCATTAGTAAGTATGAGCTCTCTCAGATCTGTATTTCAGTTACATTTGCATGATAATGCTTCTCAGTAAGTTTAGAATATTCATAGACAGCAAAACTGACAGAACAACAATGTCATCTTCTGACATTTAACTTTTCATCAAGGCAAACTACCAGCTATCATCTTTAGTGGATGCATAAAAAGATAATTATGTCATTCATTCAAATGTCAAAGCAGAACTTCAAAATTAAAATGTGGTTATGTCTGTGAGCTTCTAAAAACAGCATTCAGAAACTCTAGATTGCTTTCCACTTCACTAACATTACAATGAAATCCAGTACTTCTAGACTGTAATTCTATTGTGGTTCTAATTAAATGAAGTCCATGTGTGTAGCTGAAAAAGACACCTCTTATAAATCTCTATTAGCTGCCTTTCATGGTGCACACTTTTGATAATTCTCCTATATTTTTTTTAAAATGAAGCTGTTAAAGAAACTGCAAATTAGTAATAAATGTGGTATATCCCAAAGCAACCATTGCATTTTAGGGAGCTGGAGGTTATCAAGACAATCAGATAGAGTGAGATACAAGGAGGAAGGGGAAGGCTTCAAACTCCTTACCATTTTCTGGTAGAGACTAGCACTTAATTTTGGCTGTGTAAGGTTTTATATGAAAGTGGGAAGAAGTCCTTAACCTCTGATTTTTTTAATTTTTTTTTTTTAAATCAAAATAATAATTTATAAAACCAAACCAAAACAAAACACAAGAATCAAATTGTTAGTTATGAAAATTTGGACTGTACTCTTGTAGATGAATACTTACTTATGTAATAATTCAGATCAAACTCTTGCAAAAAAAGAGACCAAGAGACTATGATTTTGAAAAAGTATGGATTAAATTCCAAGGGTGCAGAACATTTTGAACTCCTACTACTTGGAGCCCTTCCATTTATAACCTTCCACCTTTATAATTTTTTGTATTGTTTTAAGCATATCTATATCATTACATATACATATATTTTCATATACATATATATAAGACAAGAGAGATCTAAGTTCCTGCTTCATTTGAAGCCATCATTCTTAATAGCACATGTTGCTCATCTTTGAATCTGAACAGCTGAAGGAAACTGAGTTGCTACAGGCATTGTTTTAGAGCCGAGCTCAAGAGCTCAAATGCTTAGTGAATTCACAGACATCATATTAACAAATGTACTGGGAGAGTTCTATACCTGTGAATAGGATCCACAAAAATCAGCTCAAAGAGAAAAAAAATTGCCTAAATCAACGAGTGGGAAACAGTGAGAAGAAAATTATGTCTGTAGTCTGTCTAAATAAATGTCTAAATAAAGACATTCAGAATGTCTTCCTACATTCTCCTGACAGAATGTAGGAATCTGATTCCTATTTGCTGGGAGCACAGAGACATTTGAGCTCTCTCCTGGAATTACATAAAACCAAATTATTTGCAAATGCTTGTAATTCCACAGATTGTCAGCAAAAAGACAGCTATATGCCTTCAGTTCAGTTTCTATCCAAACATTTCATTAGAAGCATGAATTAAAGATATAGGAATTATTTATTGATGGCATCTGAAAGCATTGTAATCAGTCCTATATCACTGCAATAACAAAGCAATATTCTGTCATAAGATGAGAAAAACCTCTTTTGGAGTATAAGCGATATGACCCCATTTCCATTTTTCTGTTTTTTTTTTTTTTTTTGTGAAGAGAAGCTTACATCTACTCAAATACCTGTAATCTGCCATTAACAAACTGTTATTTTTTTTCTTTTATTTTCTTTTTTTTGTTTGTTTTGTTTGTTTGTTTTAATTTGTGGTTCAAAACAACATTAAGTATGTCGTCACCCTTGTCTAAGTCTGCATTTGTACTGGCATACCTCTGCTACAATGAGGAGTCCCTATTTGTGAGGTATATTCTGAACTAGTTTGAGGTAGTGAATTTTCTCTACACATGCTGATTCTTAAGTTTTTTTTTTCGGTTTCATCTTGTGCTATATTAAAGCTAAATTTCTTTAGAGAAATATGGCATACAAGAAACCAAAATACTGCCAAATATTTTTGAGATCACTTATATTCTTTAGGTAGCTCATAACATAAAACAAAAAGAAACCTTCCCTAACTATAATGTTGATCTTGTAGTCTGTATTTTTCTTGAATCTCTATGATGTTCAGTGCAAGTATTGTTCTACTTAGACATGTGACCTAGTTAAGATAATCCCTGTATTGTTTTGGTAGACAGAGACCAGTGTCAGGAAAGGAGTTTCTGAAAACTGTTTCTAGAAAAAAACAGAAAAAATTTCAAAACTGAATGAGGACCCTCAGTGAAGTACCAGTAGCTTTTTCAGATAAGCCAGGGAGTGGATGAGAAATACCTTTGTGTTACCTTCACGGTACATGTTCTCTTGGTAATTCCCACAATTACATTCCAAACCTCTATATTCAAGGACCTGCAGAATTTACATTGAAATAATTATTTCCATGTCCCATAAATGACAGTATCTTTCCTTGTGTCACTGCCACCCTGTCTCTGTTTAATAAATAAAGCTGTTACATATCTTCAGTAAAGGAGCTGGCAAGACCTTGAAACTGTTACAGTGAAATCAGCTAGGTTAACAGACTAGATAGCACAGGCCTGATACTTTTAACAAAATATTAAAACACAAATGTATGACTCATTTTGATGTCACTCTGTTAAAAAAACCCCAATTGTCCTACATAGGTGTTTCTTGAGCTGCAAGAGTATTGTGCATTGACTGTGACATTAAAACTGGAGTCACTCGGAAGAAGTTATTTGAAAAATTTATATGCAGCTTCCACAGCTGCAGGTGTTTTTAATTGTACTACAAGTTTTTTTTCTGAAAATACTAATTAGAATTAGGATTACAACTGCCAAATCACACATCTGGCAGCTGCTGATTGTCATGGAGCTACTCTTACTGTTAACTCTTAGAGAGGATAGGGCATTGTGCCTACCAAAACAGGTGGCTCAAAGCCATAATCCTGCAGTCAGCACTGGAGCTCTGCTGGTTCTTTCCTCTTCTAAACCTCAGATAATGCATATGGTCATTCCACTTTGAGGTAACACCCAAGGATTGTTAGCAAAAAGGGAAAGGATATCAGCTATTGAAAGGAAAACAGTTACAAACACCGCTAATGCCATTTAGTTGAACACACTGAGAACACAAAGGCAATACATTTGGCCCTCCATATTCCAATGCATCTTTATTAGTAAAACTTTGTTCAAATTACAGATTGTTTTAGCCCTAGCTTTCAACAACCATTCATTTTACAGCCCATCATTGAAAACATAGTTACAGAAGCCCTACTCCTAGTAGTAGAAATCCTCCAAATGGCAAGGAAAAGAAAAAGTACCTCTTTTTCTGCTTGAGGTTTTTTATCTTTTGCTTTTCTTTGGATGCTACAGCACTAAAGCCCGATTCAGGAAGCAGTTTTGTAACTACTAAATGTCTAGACATCTTTATGTATTTGTTTGTAAAATGGGTCAATCACCACTCAGTCGCACTGTTACAAATATAATCGATTAATTTTGCAGGTGTTGCCAGATGTTGAGTGATGATGAGTCTCTTCATTGTGGTGTCTCAAAGATACTGACAATAGATTCTAGCTAAAAATATCTGTGCTCTTGATCTCTTCTTTTGCCTATGTTCCATTAATCCATTAAAAAAAAAAAAAAAAGTTAATTTTAAGGAAACAGGAGGCAATGGATAATTCTTTAGTTAATGCAAAATCACTCATGGATTAAGGATTCCTGGAATTAAACCTGTGAATCTCCTGGGGAATGAAAACCACATCTCATTCAGTAGCTGCTAATGCAGAAGTTTGTCAGGCAGATGTTCCAAATGACAGTAATCAAGTTAGAAAGCTTTTGAAAGAGCTCTTCAGTTAGTAAATTACATCCTCCAAATAAAATATTTAGAACTGGGAAATTGAGGACTGGAGTGATTGATTTAAAAATAGGTACAACAGAAATGAATGATGACAGCGAAAGAGCAGACAGAAGACATTTCTTTTCTCCTTAGAAATCTCTATTATTTCCTCTGTGCTATAGTTTGTTGATATACCGCGTAAGAGTGGAACTACACTTCCCAATATGGTTCAGAAAGCATGCCAAAGAAGAAATCAGGTCAAAAGGAAATGCAACGACAAAATGTGATAGAAGCACCTTGTTGATTCAAGTACCTATTGACACAAAGAAAAGAACAGAGAGTGCACAAATTCATTTGTATTTAAATTAACACTACAGAGTTTAGCTCTTAATAATCTAATTGTATTGTTAAAGGCTGGTTTGTTCACCTCATTACGTATCTGCCAAAGCTAGGCTTCATACTTCATGCTTACACAACAACAGGCTTCCAGTCAAAACCCTGTGTGCACCAATAGGCTGTGGCAACCTGCCCTACAGGGGTCTGGCTGCCTGTGCTGGTGGCCAGCCACAGCCCTGGCCCGCTGCAGCCACAGGGACCCGCACCAGGCTGTGGGGGAGAGAGCTGCGAGGTGCCTCACCACAGCCCTTCCCATGTTTGCCAGGGAGCTGCTTCTAACCGCAGGCCTTTCAGCTAAGTTTCGGGTATCACCGAGCGCAGACAGACATCTTGATGATCCTAACCCTGACCTGTCATCCCAATTTCCCTGGCTGGGCATCAGATCTGCCTTGTCACTAGAGATTCGGCTGGTCTGATGTGTCCTCGATGGTGAAAGCATTGCCTCCAGCTGGCTGGCGGCCACCCACAGCTCTTGGGAAATATCTCCCTGGTGGAACAGCCCACTCAGAGAACAACCCCTTCACAGAACGTTACGGGCTGGAAGCATCCTCAAAAGGTCATCTAGTCCAACCCCCCCCACAAACGTTCAGTTAATTCTAGGATCCCAAAACAGACAGCTCAGAGGGTTTTGCAGCCCATAAAGACAGGTACATTAAGAAAATAATGTCAGCTATGACTCCTTGATGTTCCTTTTAGTTTAAAAAAATGTCATTGGCTGAACACAATGTCTTCAAAGGGCTGACTAAGAAGAACTGTGTAAGCTGAAGAGAAAAAGGGTAGTTACTGCAAGCTCAGTTCTGTTCTTAGAATGTGACTGCAGGGGTAATTTCAACTCATCTTCAACAGCTGAAGGAGTGTTTCACTGTCTTGATTGTTAAAATGCATTAAATATTTTTGTCTTTTATCAGTAAGTGTGAACTACTGCTTTAGTTATTACAAACATTACATGCAGTTTACAATTAGAAGCAAGTAGGTTGTAACGCAATAAAATAGTGATTGTCTGAGAAAATGAACAGCATTTGTGATTCCATGCACATCAGTTACAAAGAACAAACTAGACAGTACAGTTCAAAAAAATCGAACGATTCCATTTGAGGAGAAAGTGTCATATCCTACCAAAAGGTGACATTAGAAGTAAAGCTAAGACTGTTGGTGGCATTAACCCATTTCCAAACCTTGCAAGGAAGCAAAAGTGATCAGGTGAAGACTGCTTTATTCTTCCAGGAAACTCCAGGAATCTTTGCCAGTCATGCCTATTTTCATCCATGCTGCTGCAAAAACCTGTCTGTCATTCGGATATATAGCATCAACACAGTTGTAAGCTAAGTAGTCTAACTAGCTCACATATGGGCAACACCTGGGTTGTCTGACCTCAGGGTCAGTTTGACATCTAGAATTCTCAAAGACTCCAATGCTCCATGCACAGATTACCAACACAGGTAACTACAGCAGAAATACAGACTTCTCTTAGATGGGATTTTGTGCAATGTTAGTAGTGTTTCTGTAGATGAGATAAATAGCAGTGCCTGTGCCAAGTATGGGGTGCTGAGGCAGGTCCACGCTGCAGTTGGCATGAGGCTGAAGTGCAAAGTAATCTCCTGCAAAGTCCTCCTCCTGGTGCTATCAGCAGAATTACTACACAGCCAGAGCAAAGGACACTGCCTCAGGTTTGTAGCATACACAGCAAGTAAATCTGGCTGTCAGCCCAGCGTCAAGGTTACTTTTAATATACAGTGCAGATCTAGCCAGACACATTAAATGCAACAGAGGGTTCAGCTGGGACTGGAGTGCCAAGACTGCAAAGCTAAGCCACCTGTGCTGAGCTGTGTGATAGTGTGGTTACATTGCTACGACAGGGTAGCCTCACACACATTTGCAGGACAAGATCTGGTATTTAACAGAGGTCTTTGTGGCAACGCTATTACTTCAACAATGTATTCTGCAACATGCCCTTATAGGGAAGAAAAACTGTAATTTGGACGTGAGATGAACATGATTCTGAAATACCACTGGGGAACATAGTAACACTGAAATAACAGAAAATCAATGAAACTGCACAGAAAGGCATGCCACTTTATGTAGCATAGTAGTATGGCTGCTCTCTCTCCCTTTAGTCCCTTCCTATTGTACATTTTGTGCACATTTCAGGCAGTTGCTATGCCAGATGATTTTGAACTATAAACAATTTGGCAGCTCTCTCCCATTTTAAAGCCACCTGCTCACTTTGGACTTTTGAAGCACAAAACTGTTAACTGCAGGACATGCCTCAACATTCATATTTTTCTCACTGATAGAGAGGGTATCACCACAGCAGTAAATATGTTTCTCTAGGGCTTACTCTATACATGCTTTTGCTGTAATTTTCAGTGGAATACTTTGGGAAGTATATTGTTTTAGTAGATTCAGTTCAACATTGTATTTTATTCTTGTACTGGTTTGGAGGGGGTGGTGGC
>NW_008626123.1:0-60952 GCF_000691845.1 Merops nubicus
TTTTTTTTTTACTTGTAGGAGAAAATAGTTTATTCTAGTGTCTATGCAACTTAGCCAAGCCAAAAATCTGAATCCAATTTAAAAAGCAAATAGTAGACCCAATATATCATTAGCTGAGGAAGTATTCTAGCTGCTCAACCAAGTAAAAAAAAAAAAATAATAATCTCCTACAACTTGAATCAAAACCATATTAATATGGCAGTGTTATACAGAAAACATCCATTACACGTATCACACCAAATAAACCATTATACAGTCCTCAGAGGTCTCACTCTGCACAGCTAAATTAATGCAGGGATTTAAAATTGATGAAAACATGTTCTGATTAGCTTTATTCAGACAGCTTAAATCAGATCCAAACAGCTTTTCATCTCGTTCGCAAGGAAAACTTATGGTAGCCAATTATATTTCAAAGTGTCAGAAAACATATACGATGAGTCTGAAGTGTCAGAATTTCCAGATTGTTTCCTTAGTGCTTTTATGAATTCTTTCTAAACATTCTTAAAAACAACCAGAACACTGAAAAGACAATTAAGTGTTCTATATTTACAATAAAAATAAAAACAATCTTCCTCTCAGCCTTTAAAGAGATAAAACCTTCATTGAGGCTCCATATCTTACAGAAATCTGGTCTTTTCAGATCAATTTTTTTTTTTTTTTTTTTTAGAGCAACTCTTATGCATAGACCAAATGCTGCAGCTATTACATTATAGAATACATTCCAGGTACCAGCTCTTTTCTGAGATAATATCTCTCGTGTCTGAGAAACTTCCCAATGAAAACTTCCTGAAAAATTATCTTGCAGACAAGTTATCTTTTACTGGTCTTCTGTCTCTGTTAATGATGACATACTAGTCAAAAACAGACCTGGATCAAAGTATGAAATGATTTATTACAGTTCATTTACTTTCATTATCAATATATTGTCTAGTAGAAAACGGAAAAAAAATCCACCCTCACCACCACCACCCCTAAAACCCAAACCCATATTGGACTGTACTAGAAGGCCTAAAACTGAAAAAAAGGAAAGGAAACATTCTCCAGAAACAATTTTGATTCCACCTTTGATACAGCTGTTAAAAATTATAGCAAGTTAAATTTAACCCTGTTATTCCAATATTTAACTATCATGCTAACTTTGTCCATGTATAAATTAACTGGAATGAGCCTTATGTACCATTCACCATTGTCTGAAAAACTTATGTTGCCATTTCTGACTAGTTACTGAGATTCTCACCTCTTTTTATGTTGCCAGTCCATAAACCAGTCTTTTCTAAAGCAGAAAACAAATACAAGCAAGTACTGTTATTTCTGCATGGCCAGCTGGCACGTGAATATGCACATACCTATGATAACTAACAATATCCCATACTTTTGAGTAGACATAAACCTGTGACTACTCTCAAAGCAAAAGTAAATAGACATAGATATGTCTCATAAGCGCAACCATTAGTTTTTTAACAAGTGTTCAAAAAACACTGCTTTTTGCTACTCAGCTACCTACATTTGTATTTGTCACATTGTCAAATGGATTTAATATTTATTTCTGAAGTAATTTTCAGAGACAATATAGGTTAGTTGTTATAGCTATGTCAGTTATGAAATGCAGATAAAAGAGAAGCAAGAAGGGTTATTTCCTTAAGTGTTATTATTTCTGATAGAGATCATGATCACATACTCGGATACATGTATATAAGGTCAAATACTTTGGGTTTTGTACATTATTAATGTACTGGAATAAGATATGTCAATACATCAGGCAGCATATATATATTTATGGTAAATCTAGATTTGCTTTCCCTTCCCCACAACTTATACACTCCCGAAATCAGCTGCTTCTTAGCTGATTTAACACAAATTAATTAAAATTCTACTTTCATTTCTATTGAAGAGTGTGGAATCGTGATTTGCACAGCAGGATGGCATGTTTTGCTGAACAATCAGTGCAAACAGTGAGATTCTTGTAAGCCTGAGAAAATTCACTAAATTTATATATCAAATAGAAGATGTTTATAGTTAGTGGATTCTATTGGCTGCTCGCATGGACAAGTATGTAAACATCAGCAAACTTTCTCACAACAACTCTGAGCTATGCCAGGGCTGACAGGGCGCATGGACAGAGTGTGGACAGTGACTATTATCCAATCTGTAGCTCAGCTTAGGCATGTGAACAGGCTTGTTAACCTATGGGGGTCAGGGGGCTGTCTCTGGTCTGCTAGAAAAGTCTGTATAACTTGGCAGTAAATGGATTTGATTTCTGACCCCACTGGAGTGCGTCTCTTGTCTCTGGAGCTCCTTCCCAACAGAAGAGAACCATTTTTTTTTTTTTTCCCCCAAACAGAGTAGAATTTAAATATAGAGAGCAGAAATTATCCTTTGGGATGGAAATAGGACAACTGGTAAAAGCTCCATGAATTTTTAAAATCTCTTAATTTCACTGAGTTGTCACATATCAATTTTGTCATTTTAATGGGATAACAATATTATAACATTCTCAGAATAGTGTGGAAAATAAATACATTTGAAGTAGAGAATAGTTTCAAAACTGAAAACTCCAGAAAGCTGTTGTTGAAAAACATAAATACTAAATATTTAAACATTTTTGAAATCTTGGCAGAGCAGAGATTTATGGATTGTTTTTAATTTTTGGGCTTAGTTTGGATGAATCTGATCTCAGTTTTCCAACCAGTTCAATTCCAATGACACAACAAATCCTAACAAAGTTATCTACAAAAATGTACTTTTGGAGAGGTAATAGCAACTCTACTATTCTTCCACATTCCTTAGTCTAATTTCAGTGAAGTACTTCTTAAAGCACACAAGGATTTCTAAATTTTGAGATGGGTCATATAACCTCTTGTTACTTCTGCATTTGAGATCCTGGCTTAGGAATGAAAGCTAGTATCTTGTAAATTATTAGGCATAGGATATAAAATTAAAAGGTTTTTTTTTTCCCCCCTCAAAGGCACTAATAACAGAAGGATTTTTAGCATGGTTGTCTTGACACTTTGTTCAGGCAAGAAAATCATGCAAATCATACTGGTTTAGAAATGTTATTACCAACACCCCTTCAAAACTGGTGACGGAATGCCACAGTTTTGTCCTAAGATACCTGATCTGCATTTATACTGGAATCACTTGTGCAATGTGTTGTTATTTCTGTTTTAATAAAAGTAAACAATGTGCTTAGTAATAAAGCTCCTGGAAGGGCTAAACTGCAGCTGAGCTCAGTGGGTGTGAAATAACAGGAGCTCTTCAACTAGACACATATGGAGCTGGGTTTCAGGTGAAGAGATCTAACAGCCATCAGCATGAAATTTCTTCTTTTTAACGTACCTTGCAGCATGACAGCTGTGATGCATGAATATTGAGAAAGAAAAAGGCCATTCAGCCCACTGAGGTTCACCCTTTCCTTGTACATTATTTTCCCTAGACGTATACAATCATTACTTGAATGACCCTAGTGTTTTCTGAGTTCACAACTTTGCCCTGTGGGGACTTCTCACATTTGTTATTCAGCAACTGAAAAAAAGTGTTTCTTACTGCCTTTTCTGAATTTATTTTTCTTTCACTTTCCGTTATGCTAGCTGCTCACTCATCAGTAGCAAGCTGAACACAGTAACTTCAGGTTGAGTTTTCAGAGTGGCATTGCATTTTCATTCTTACTAATACTGGGGATTTTTAGATAATGTTCTGTCTTGGTCCTTTAATTTATTCTTGATGGAGCTGTCAATTTACCTTTGTACTGTCTGGGTCCAGCTAGCTGATGCAGATAATAAATAAAGGAAAAAAGCAGAAAGAAAGCCCCTTCAGAAAAACTGGAACATTGAATTATTCTCCCAAATCTTAAAGACACAGATAACTAGTGTATTTCATCTGGAGTTAGATGCAAAGGGACAAATTTTTCCTTAGATTTCTAGGCAGCTTCAATGTCAGACTCTCATTCATATATACGTATAAGCTCAGAATGTGGATCATTAAGGCCTGGTTCAGTATTTTCATCTTTAAAAACATTGTCTTGTTACAATTCCAAGAGTCCCAAGAACAGATTGTTTGCCCTTATGACAACCAGCACTGAGCTCCTGTTCATTAACCACGAAATAAAAACTTATGAATCCCAAACCAAATTATCAACTTGATTGTACAGTCTTTAAATGGAACAGATGTTAATCATAGAATCATAGAATGGCTGGGCTCTCCAAAGGTCATCTAGTCCAATACCCCTGCAATAAGCAGGGACATCTCCAACTAGATCAAGCTACTCAGAGCTTCATCTAACCTGATCCTGAATGTCCTCAGGTATGGGGCCTCCACCACCCATCTGGACAACCCATTTCCAGTGGTCTATCACCCTCATATTGAAGAACCCTAACCCTAACATCTAACCTAAATCTTCCCTTTTCTGGCTTAAAGCCATTACCCCTTGTCCTGTCACTACAAACTCTTGTGAATAGTCCCTCCCCTGCTTTCTTGTAGGTCCCACTCAGGTACTGAAAGGTTGCTATAAGTTCTCCCCAGAGCCTCCTCTTCTCCAGGGTGAACAACCCCAACTCCCTCAGCCTGTCCTCACAGGAGAGGTGCTCCAGCCCTCTGATCATTTTTGTAGCTCTCTGCTGAACATGCTTCAAGAGGTCCACGTCCTTCTCGTGCTGGGGGCTCCCGAGCTGGACACAGGACTCCAGGTGAGGTCTCACCAGGGCAGAGTAGAGCAGCAGGATCACTTCTCTCCATCTGCTGGCCACGCTGCTTTTGATGCAGCCCAGGATTTGATTGGCCTTCTGGGCTGCTGCTGAGCATTGGTGGCTCATGTCCAGCTTCTCATTTACTAGCACCCCCAAGTCTTTTTCAAAAGGACTGCTCTCTAACATGTCCTCTCCCAGCCTGTATTGGTAATGTTGGTTGCCCCTGCCCAGGTGCAGGACCCTGTACTTGGTCTTGTTGAACCTCATGAGGTTCACGTGAGCCCACCTCTCCAGTCTGTCCAAGTCCCTCTGGATGGCCTCTCGTCCCTCTGGCATGTCAACTGTACCACCCAGCTCGGTATCGTCAACAAACTTGCTGAGGGTGCACTTGATGTCACTGTCTGTGTCATTGATGAGGATGTTAAACAACACTGGTCCCAGTATGGACCCCTGAGGGACATCACTTGTCACTTTTGCCCAGCTAGATGTCGAGCCATTGACCACAACTCTCTGGGTGTGACCATCCAGCCAGTTTCTTATCCACTGAACAGTCCACTCATTGACCCCATATCTCTCCAATTTAGAAAGGAGGATGTTGTGAGGGACAGCGTCAAAAACCTTAGCAAAGTCAAAATAGATGATGTCCACAGCTCTGCCCTTGTCCACCAGTGCAGTTGCTTCATTATAGAAAACCACCAGATTGGTCAGGCAGGACTTGCCCCTGGTAAAGCCATGCTGACTCTCCTGAACTACTTTTCTAGGACGATCTGCTCCATGATCTTCCCAGGCACAGAGGTGAGACTGACAGGGCGGTGGTTCCCAGGGTCTTCCTTTTTACCATTTTTAAAACCAGGGGTGATGTTTCCTTTCTTCCAATCACTAGGGACTTCACCTGACTGCCAGGACTTTTCAAATATTATGGACAGTGGCTTTGCAACTGCATCCGTCAATTCCTTCAGTACTGTGGGTGCACCTCATTGGGTCCCATGGATTTGTGAGTGTTAAGGTTCCTCAGACATTCAAGAACCTTGTCCTCCTTGACTGTGGGAGGGGCTTTGTCTTGCTGGTGTTAATAACTAAGGCGCTGTCTGTCTTGAGGCTTGGCAGCATGCAACATTGTTTTATCAGTTTCCAAACATTGCGGATCCATTAGAAATACTCAATAATCTTCAACATTCCTTTCTACCTCCTAAATTTATAGTAATACTGATTTACGTTGGTTTTCATATAAGAAACAGAAAAATTATTGTCTCTAGGAATTAAAATATTGTGAAAAAAGAAGTAAAACTTTAGCTTTATTGACTAAGACTCAAGTGTCTTACTAAGTTTCTTAGCTGAATGTGACATTACTTTAGAAAATTATGTAACATTATTATTACACCTCCTATGTTTTGTCACTGTTAATTACATTGTGTCAGCATTTCTATTAACAGTTTTATTACTCAAAGCTCAAAATTGCAAAAAAACCCAACCCATCCCAAAGTCAAATCCATGATTTTAAATTAAAATTAATGAAACTATAACAACATCAAAAATCTCAGTAACAGATTGACAAAGATACTGGATGACTTTTTTCCTTTTCTTTATCAATATTCCATAGTATGATTTTTTCTAATAAAATAATATTCTTTGAAACCTTATTATTAACTAAAATAAAACAAACAGAAAAATACTACATAACAGTGCAGCAAGATATTAGCCTATAATATTAACCTGTAACATAAGGACAGAGTATTACAATATTGGAATATATATTATTTCAATTTTGGGTTATGTTTGTCTCCCATTTTACGGTTTTACTTCATTCAGCAAGAAAGGTAAGCAGTTCTCAGGTTCAAATGTTTGCACCAACCCAAATTCCCCCCCAAAAAAAGAATAGATAGTCTTTGCAATCTTGAAACATTGGTAAGGTAGAACATAATCAGAATTTTCACCACTTAATTTTTTTTTTTAAGATTACAGACAAGTATTCATACACTGTAGAGAAGCAGTAAGGTAGAGCAGAAAAGAAACTTTCATTATATTTCCAGTTCTGGATATAACTGATATTTCAATGTACGTTTAGACCAAATAGTTGTTCTGCCCCTGCAGTATAAACAGGCTATCCTGAGTCACACCTGTGACAGAAAAATAGAACCTTACTATTAAAGGGAAGGCAAGGCAAGGAAATTAAAAGAAAAAAAAAAGAAAAGTCTTACAGAAACAGGATACTTCATCTATACCTCATCTGGATTGGAATCCATGCTGTTTCAGAATCTGAAGAAAGAAAACCACACCACCTTCCCACACTTAGGACCTCATTATAACAGCTACTATGTACTCTCTTCTCCATTTTTTTAGGACTTTCATGGATAAAAATTTCTTTGGCCACTGTGGCTGTGAAACTTGTCCTGGAGAACAACAGGAATATGTAAAATAGTTTGTGATTTTCAGAAGTCTGGTAAAATTGTTAGAGCTATGCTTAAGTAGCTGAGCTGCTGCCACACCAGTAGCACAGCACATGTGGTCAGTCTGTTACTTCCTGAAAGCATTGTATTTTCTGTGAATGCTCTGTACAAGTGTTTTGTACAGCTGCAAGGAAACAATCACAAAATATTTACACTGTGCATAATTGGTAGGTTTCATGTTTCTTGTGGAGACTCTTCTTTCAAACAAAACATAGGAAGAAATATAGATGTTTTTCATCAAATACATGGAGTATGTGAGTTGCTCCTTACATCTGAAATAGCAGGTAAGGTTCTTCAAACTGACTTTAAAAGATACATCCTCAGAGCATCTCCAGGAGACTAAAATACCAAGAATACCAAATGCTCCAAAATATTGTGATGTCTGAGTGGCAAATTATTACTTCCTAATTGTTTGATGGTAGGAGGAAAAACGTTCTCAAATGTCCTAAACTAGTCAATTGCCAAATGTTTCTGACTTCGCAAGATAATTTTCCCATGTTTTCCCATTTAAATTCTTATCCAGATGTTAACCTTTATCAACGGGAGGTGATCTTATGTGACTTGAAAGAGACTTGCAGATAGCATGAATACAATCTGGATCATCCAGAAGACCGACAGTTCCCTTTTTTTATGGTTCTTATCTCTTGAAATAGAAGCCTGAGTTGACCAGCACAAGTCAGCTTTCCTCCTGGAAATGAATAGCCATTGAAGTTAGCAAGATATATTAGGTTGGGCACAGCACAATACTACTGTATCTGTGTAGCTTCTGAAAAGGAGCTTGTGCACGTCTGCCTGTGGGTAGGCAGTCTAGATGCCAGTGGACTCAAATCATGGTACAATGGTACAACAAGGTGATTTGAGTAACAGCGTAAGATCACTTTATCTGACAAACACAGACTAATTTGGATATAAGATATTTTCATTAGGCATTGAAATTGCCAATGCTCAATTTTACTCTGGTTCTATTTCAAAACTCTCTTTCTGAAGTTCCTTATTCACTTCTACAGAAGTTCTTCATGTTTCCAAATTATTTATGAAGATGTCACACATGAGAACCACCTCCCAAAGCCCCAGTATGACCTTTAACTTACACAGGAATGTACTATTTATTCCAGGTTTTGTTCTCTTTCTTAGCCAATTTTTATCCTTTCAAGGGATTGTCTCATGAAATTCTCATGAAGACTCCCATTAGTTTCTATGGGGAATAAACAAACAAATAAATAAATAAATAAATAGCTTCCATGAACTGGATTTTGAGCAGAGACTCACAGTCCTCCTGGCGGAGAACCTCTTACTCTATTTTCTTATTTTTATAGGCAGAGTGACCCTGGAGGAAACAGATCCCCAGAAAATACTTCTGGAAAACAGTTTGCACACATATGACTTTAAGGAGGACCCAATGATTGGAGAGATAATTTTGTTGGTTTTTAAGATATATTTTGCATTCCTGGGTGATGTTTAGTCAGGAGAGAATTGAGGGGATACATGACTTTTGAGACATGACAGATATATGGAGGGACTAAGATCTCTAACATTTTAAGAAGCCACTAAATACTACTTAGGAGTCTTTTTGCTTGTAGAATATATGCTTTAGGGCTGTTACAAGAGATCATGTATCCTTTCTTTACAAACCCATAAAAATAAAAAATCCTTTAAGACAGGGACCCATTTGACCTCCAGTTAATTTGAATAAAAAGTGCTACAGGTTTCCCAGTCCTGTTATGTGTAACTCTGAGTGTTTTATCTTGAAGCCGTTCAATTAGATTACAAGTAAGAAAAGTATTAGAATTAATATATAAAGGTTTTCATATAACCGATGAATACAGATTGCAAGTATAATTACAATAAAAATTACTATCACAAAAAATATGCTGTTGTAGCAAATATTAAAATTGCCTAAGATCTTCTTGCAACTGCAAGATCTGGTTAGCTGACACAACCCACATAACTTGTCATTTCCATAAACATTCAATTTAAATGCCTCAGATACTGCACTATGATTAAAATCATGAAACAATTCACCCAAACAGTCCAAAAGCTGCATCAGTCGTAGCAGGTCAAGTCAACTGACCAGCAGCACAGTCGGAAGCCACATTGAAAGGACAGAGTATGGAACAGTGAAGAAATCTTCACTCCACTAAAATCTGAGATAACTTTTTGCAGATCTCTTGGCTGCTCACATCATACAGTCAAGTGTTTCTTAAAATCTGAGTCATAACAGCATTCTCAGTTAAAGTTATTTATATAATATTTAGGCCTGAGATTAATACTGGATGTTAGCAGAATTATGTGGTTAATAAAAACCTAAATACTGTGTGATTTTCTAAACAAAAGTTTGAAAAAGCTTTTGCTTTATTTTTTTTTTTCAAATCAACATAATTTCCTTCATTATTTCCTGCTGCAAGCAACATTGGGTTTTGTGTAATTTTGTCCTTGCCATTGCTAGATTCAGGGACAAAAAAATAATTTTTTTTATCTGGGCCTCATTATCATACACAAGAAAAACATAAATATGCTTTGTTCTTGATACTGCCATGTGGACAAAGATGAATGCTTTTTTTTTTCTAACTTTGCTGCTGTTGCCAAGCAGAGATGAATATTATCTTATCTTTTCTATTTTGCTTAACAAAATCCTTCCCCAAGATGAAGCCAAGGCCAAGGGCAGACAAATATTTCATATGGAAAAGAAAGATAAGTAAATATTCACCATAGGGATGTTTGCTCCTGCATGGAAATGCTAGTGAGAATCATGTGAAGAAAACAAGTGCGTTTATATCTTTTTGATTCTCTCTTTAACACAGCATTCTCATTAGGAGCACTGGAGCCATTATGCACTAACCTGCAAAGCATTCCTGTTCTGTACTGCTTTAGTGCAACTGCCCTTCATTGACAAAGAGTGCTTAAAAGACGGAGTACATTATGTCACATACAAGAACTTCATTATATTATTGAGAAAAAAGGAAAACGGTTAATATTGTGTTCAAAGGAATATTAGATCTTTCCCATTGAGTTTAGCAGGCTAAAAGTTCACAATATGGGACTCTGATGCTGCAGCCTTTATTCATAAAAATTACTTAAATTGAAATGTTTTTATGAGCAAAATTGCTTTGAACTGAATATGAAGATAAAATTCTTGCCTATGCCCTGGTATTAACTGATACAAAGTTAGATTTCAAAACCTGTTTGTTACATGGACAGGAAAGTTCAAGTACAGAATTGCATCAGTATTTTCTGGTTTCACAACAGTTTGACCTGCTTCCTTTTGCTCTAGTTTGTGAATAAAGAGAACATTTACAAGGATTAAAAATGCAGTCAAATTTTATCTCAGGATTTAATTATATCACTGATGGTACAAAGTCTGCAATATGTCTGGGAAGCTACCAGTGAAAATCCATCTGTATATATATGTGTATGCATACGCATTCACACATGTAATTGTTTGTGTGTGTGTGCATTTATGTTGTGTTCCTCTGTCACTGGGCCCTCTGAGGTTTAACAGAACAGGTTCCAGAAATGCTCAAATGTGACTTCTCTCTGTAAAGTCTTAGCTTTGAGGTGATCAGACATCCCTGATCTGAGCATGCCTTTTATGTAAACCACCACCACTAGACCATCACTGCTCCGATTGATTAGTTTGGTTTTAGGTCTTTGTTTAGGAATAGATAGGTAGAACTTTCCAAATCTGCCCAAGGGTTTGCTATTGTGGTTTTAAATCACAATTTATAAGCATTCAAAAGAGTCTGGACAGTGTGCTATGACCTAGCATCCCTACTTAATAATTTAGTAAAGATAATGGCATTAAAAGGAAACTTTTTTGAACCTATAATTATAATGGGTGCAAAGCTAGCTAATTGAAAAGTTTATAGAACTTCTATGCAGTTTCAATAACAGTAGTATTAAAATATCTTGACAACAAAAAACTTCTATAATTTTCTTAATGACATCTAAGTAGAAAACAGGGAAAATCAAGCTCTTACAAGCCTTTATTGTCAAACGTATTTCCAAAATATACTTTGTTCACCCTGTTATTTGGATTCTTTAAACATAAATATTAAGAGCTTTGCTTTGAAAATGGTGACTGTTGCTTATTTAAAAAAACTAATTTGTATATAAACCAAGAATGCATCTGATGGTATTTATAGCTTTATAGCATTATGACAATCACTGCTGGCTCACTACTCCCTTTCATTTATGCAAAGTTTATGCTCACAGGATTTCAATAGTTCTAGAAGAAAGGAGCTAAAAATAAATGAAATTTCATCAGTAATCAAACCATTACTATAATTTGGCAGCACCATTTCAATTATTATTAATTCCGTATTTCGAAAAGGTCATAAGAAAACACAACAAAATTTACAAATATTAAAGGAATAAACTAACTGTAGACAAGTGCTCAGTACATTAAAATCCAGATAGAATAGTTGTACTGTCTATTGTCTTACTCTTCCAAATGACTGAATCTCCTATGACTGAATTCTGTTTAATTCACTAGCTGTGTAGAAGCCCTGAAGTCTGCTCATATAGTACTGAAAGATATGTGGATACTGTGCTAACCTTCAACAGTTGAAAATTGACATCCTAACAGCATCAACAGATACATGAAAATTTACAGCAGCAGGAAACAGTGAACATATTCTTCAATAGTTCCAACTATTCTTAACTAGCTGTGTGTGAAGCATCTAGCACTGTGGCTTGAAAACTAGCAGTACAGAAGAATGTTCTGCCTTATTTCAGAGTATTCATTAGGCAAATCTTACTTCTATTATATGTATTTTTATACAAAGAATGCAAAATGGCAGCACAAGAAGTAAAAACAAAGATAAATTTTTAACAATACTGTTACCTAGGGGACTCTGTCTTATGGGAAAAGTTGTCTGAATTTCTATTTTTTTTTATTTCTTCCAAAAAATACTGTGTTGGGAGTATAAAAATTGATTAAAGTAGTTCTGGAAAATAAAGTTATCAAAAAAGAATTCCAAAACTTTTGAAGCCCTTTTTTTGCCTTTCTTGGGGTCATTTATATTGTTTTGGTTAATTTTTATATCTATTTTATTTAAACATGGAATTTCAATTGACTCAATAAAGAAATTGTAATGCTGATTTGAAGTCTTTGCTTCTTAAATTTCACAGAAGCAAGAAAAAGAAACTTCTATACATTAAGAAGAAAAAATTGAAACATTCAGTCTTAGGAAGCAAAGGAAAAAGATTCTTTAGTTTCCATTAATTTGTAGTAGAATTAGATCTGTTGTTCCTTCCTTATCACCTATGGAATCAAACTATCATGGCTATTCTTTTTCTTTTGTGAAAGTCAAGTTAATCTGATAAATTATTAGGCTTTTTATTTCTGTAATATTGCATTAAATACTTAATATATATTTTTTAAAAATATCAATAGCCAATGCTTGTAGCAGGCAAGAGGAAAAACTAGTTACTGCAGTAAAGCCCTGAGCAGGGTGCTATTAGGTGCTGGAAAGGTCCACATTTTCCTCATATGAAGAGAGATATAACCTCAAAGTACATCCATTTATGTCAATACCATGGGGTAAAGAACTCAGGGAAAATTATTTCTATTCATAATTTGATGAAGATTTTATTCAACACTCAAATTCTAAACATTCAGGACAGTTTTTCTGCATAGTCTCACAGATTTCTTTTTTAATATTTTCTATTCTTATCTGGATAGGACACAGTTGCTGGCCACTAAGTCTGCATCAGCCACTGAGGATTTTATCCAGGTGCCAGTAACTAGGATCTGATAGTATGTGGCCAGCCTCATGGAGCTAGACTGTATATATCACCTGTGGAAAACTCAGATGTTCTAAACCATATGAAGTTGTGTAATAGGAAGTAGGATGGTTTGGAGCATCTCAGATGACTAGACACACCTATGGGTGGCCAACCAAATCAAGTACCAAAGTCAGAGAAATGTTTAAAATTGAAGATAAATCCTGAAAATATAAGCCACTTTTTTATGTCATTGTAAATAACAGGGATGCACACAATATTTCCTGATACTCACATTCAAATAGTGAGGGCAAGGAGGAAGACAAGTGATGTTGCTAATTATTGTGTAAGACTTAGAAAGGCATATAGTGAGCATTACCAACAAATTATGTAATCTTCCAGATAGATTCTAGTCTTAAGCAAAGCCCATTTCAAGTAAAACCATTTTTTTCCTACTTATGAATAATAACCAATATAAATCAAATGAACACTTGTTCCAAATGGATAAATGATTCCAAAAATGATTCCAAAGTAATTACTCTGAGCTAATCAGATTTCATCTGTAATCTGGGATACTGGCTACTAGCTGCAGATCCTGTCCTCTCAAACTGACTCCAACCCACTGAAAAAAAGTATTAAATCTAGGTTAACACTAATGAAGAAATTGCTTTCATGCCTCAACACTATCTAAACTCTTTCTGGTAGATATTTCTTTCAGTCACATATCAGATTTGGTATTATCAACAATCTGACTCTTTTGTTCAAAGAATTTGTGTACCTTCTAGCTACAACTCAAAAAAACAAGTTTCACACTGCCTGAAATAAAGTTAACAAAGTTAGGTAACTTGTTTCTAGTGAAGAGGCTAATCTGTCACTGACCCAGTACTTTTCAATAACTTTTGGGACGTAACCTTCACATATACATCTCCCATCTGTTTGCATACATATGGTTAATATCAGAACCACAGGTAACAGCACAGTGAAAAACGGCCATATGTAGAAATGTGGGTAGCTGAGAAAACAGACCTTTTTTGCAAAACTAAAATTTTTAAATAGTTTCTTTTCCTAAAAGCTACAGAAATCTATGAATCAGACTACCATATAAAACATGTATAGGAGATTAAAATTAACATGGATTAACTGCAAAAGTGAAGGACAATGTGAAAAGATGTATTTTGTGTACCCTAACAGTGTTTGACAAGAATTATTGATGTAGTTTAACTGTTTCCCTTTTACTGTGTTTTGGTCTGCGTCACAAAGCCTTCTGAGAAGGCAGAAACTCAGTATTTTAACATGGTTGGAAATGAAACTGAAGTAGAAGACAGATTCTAGGAATCCCTTAATATACTCCAGCTGTAAACAGGCATTTGGTCTTTGGAACAAGACTATATATGGTCTAAGGTTGTGGCCAACATACATGTGAGTATGAATTTTAATAACATGTCAAAAGGCCCTAAAAGAGTTAGTGATACTGTGATATTAAGGTCTCATATCTGAATTAGTCTGAAGTCAAGAGTTACTGCATTCACAATGTCATCAAATCATACTTTAATGTTGATAGCTGACAAACTGACAGAATTGGAACTTTCAATTAATCTGTGACTGAATCATCTCCCTTTTATCCCAGCCTAATGTAAATGAGAGCAGGGGACTCCAGTTAGGGAAGAAATACTTTGAGATAATAGCTTAAATAAATTACAATGATTTAAAAGCTGCTTAGAAGCTTGGAATTGTAGAAGCATTACTATTGGATTACTCAACACAATTCATATAAGACTCCAAAAAAGGTCTGATAAATACTTCTCAATTAAACACATGGACAAGTTCAGCTCATCTCTGTAGCAAATATTTTATATACCATAAATACATTTACATTTAATAAATTTACATGGAATAAAATTCGTATATGATAAATGAGATTCTAAATGAATAAGAACTGGGTTTAAAATTCTATCTGATTTTCTGAATTCTGGAGGAATGCAAAACATTAATTACGCATTATTGATTCAATGAGGAAGTGAAATCACTCAAAATCTATAGATCTGCATATATTCAGCTAAGTAACTTGCACACTGTCTTCAAAGGATAAGGAATAAATATAAGTAGTTGGGACAGAAATTTCTAACCCTTGGACTAATTTTATCAACAAATGTCCAGAAATTAGGACAGTCGTTACTCTGGAGTCTAAACACCCTCCTGCAATCATGCAGGAGTGACCAGCCATGCCATGCATGGAGCAAGCACTCAAAGAAAAAAGACTTATTGACAGTGCTTGACATTCTTCTGAGATCCATACATTCACTTCCAAATCTCTTTAACTTTCCCTTTTCTCTGGAAGTCTTTCTGTTGTGGAAATGTGTAGTTGACAGCTAACGGAGATACTGTTTCAGGCATGCCTTTTACACCAGAGAATGAAATAAAGAGAGAGACTGGAAAATATTTAATGTCTCTAGATAATATAAAAGCAGGGGAAAAAAAAGAAAAAAAAAAAGAAAAAAGAAAAAAGTCCTTGACCTCAAGAACCTTGGTACACAATCACTTACAAACCAAATATTAATGTGTATAAAATATCAAAGAAATCCAGTTACTGATGAGTAACTTTCCCTTTCTTTGTTATCAGTGCACTTTTCAACTGCAAGTGACCAAGATGAGATGTTAATTCTAGCCATATTTCCCTAGCATTCTTTTTGCATTGATGTAGTGTCACTTCTGAAATCATGCCAGGCTAAAATAAGCATCACAGTACTCTCGCTTGGAAAATCTGGCTCCCTCATCTTCATCACCCGCCTGAACTGGGAATTGTGTAGCTTTTGGCAAGCACAAATGAGGCTTCTCACCCAAATACCTGAACATATATTTAAGCCCATCACATGCACACATACACACATCTGCCAAATACCACTCATTTTACTGGCTTATTGTATGAAAAGATACATAGAATTTGGCTTCATATTTTCATGCTGTCTGTATAAAAACTCCACTATTTAAAAATATTTCTCACTTCAGAATATATTATACATGACCCTTATGATTGTCCACCTCTGCAGATATATTAAGAAAAAAACATAGTAAGGATCCCATACTCAATATTTCCTAATCTGTATAGCTAGTACCATTTTTATGCATTTAGCTAATAAATACTATTTTAGGAAGTTGGGAGTTGTGGGTTTTTTTGTTGGTATATTTTGTTTGTTTTCTTTTTAACTGACACACTATTGTGTAGTGAGAACTCACATTACAGTGTACCAGAGTGAGCATCCATTTCTTTATTCAAATTTAAGATTCAAATACCTTAAAGTACATTATTTTACTTAGAGAGCTCACTGAGGTTCAGCTACAGCATCTAACCTGTACATTTATTACACAAGCATCATCTTCAGTTTTACATCAATTTTTTCTAATAATTTCCTTTAAAAATCTATTTTATAATTTCTAGGAGATTCCAGGAAGTAATTATCAAAAAGGGAGTCTATAAATCAACATAAAAGGCTTATCTGCTACAGCTATTCCAAATGGCAACTGTCCCATGTCCACAGTGTACCTACCACAGATACTATAATTTGAAACTGCACAATGATAGGTAAGACTTAGCATATAATTAATCACATTTTAAAATATTAAGAAAACCTAGAGTTCATTAATATTATTATTTGAACATATCTGATATTTGAAATATATTTCATACACTTGTGAATTCTAAATTACATGTTAGTGAACCTGAAGTGAAGAACATATATATAGGCATCTGTGTGTTGGTGTACAAAGCTCTGAACAAGCACAGAGATCTATGCTACTGATCTATGAACTGATCAATTCAGGGCCAAAACTGTGGGCTTTAAGAGGGGGTTTGGAAAAAGAGAGGGTTGACTACAGAATTGTAGAGGATTTGTATTACAGAGTCACCAGCATGGAAAATGAAGGTTATCAACTGCTTTTCCAGTTAACAGTGATGTCCCTATGGGATGAGCATGTGCATGTGCAGAACACCAAAAACTTCACAGTGGCACAGAATAAATACTTTATGTCCAATCCAAACAGAGCTGTGGCTGTTTTCAGGCCTACTGATAACTTCTGAGTCTTTGGCTTTAGCTACCTTCTGTGATTTCCTCTCTATTTCTGAGTATAACTTTGAGGGGGAAAAAATAAAAACTAATCAACACACCTTTATTTTACAAAGACAGCAACAATTTTGAATAATGCTTGCTTATGTTTTTAGTAACAAATTAGTTAAAATCCTGTGTACCATTACTTTTTGAATTTTATTTTGTGGGTGAATGCCAAACTAGCTGTTGTCTACATCATCAAGAAAAAAAAGAATGAACAAAGAAACAAATGAAACAAGAATGAATGAAGGAACAAAGGGAGGACAGAAGAAGGACAGCATTGGGAGAATCCAAAAGACTTGAATTTTCCTACATAGAAATCATAAACATCATTGGACCAGATGACCCCTGAGGTCCCTTCCAACCTGACATTCTATGATTTTCAAGAGCAGGATGAAACTTGGACAAAGTACAAGTAAGACAAATTGATGGTGTCTGTGTGGAAATTTAGGATGGGCCACACTGCTCAAACTGAACATCTCACTTGGCATACCACAAAAATTATTCTTCATTTCTGCTCCTCATTCTTTCTGTATTCACATGTCTGAGTTTGGAAGCAGACACTCCATGGTTCTGTGAAGTAATCAGTTATCTAACAACCATCATCAGCATTACAAAAAAATACATCTCTCCTTTAGTAATAGCTATGGGAAGGATCAAGGATTGTCCTCCTAGGTTTAGTCGATGTCCACACTGGCACTAGTGTTTTATGCTGCTCCAGCTAGGCAAGCATTTGTGCATCTGGAGAGGGCAGACTAGCAAACAGTATAGAGTGTGAATTTATCCTTTATGAAATAACCAGGAGAGTGAGAAGTAATGAATATCTGTATTCAGGTTAGAAGCATAGAAGGTGGTGAATGAAAAATAAGAAGACAAGGAATAAGTAAGAAATAAGAAAGGGTAGAAAATGAAAGGACTATATTCATATGGTTTAAATCTGTCCCATTAAAAACAGTAAAAATTAGATGAAAAATCATTGTCCATCTGACTCCATTTATCTGTTGATCAACCCTTTTTATACTGAACTCTCATTTTAAACCCACATTAATGAGATGATCAGGCTGCTTTACTAATGCTTTATGAACCTTGCCAAGGAGAACTCTTTTACTCAGATCATTTGCTCCAGTATCAGTCCATTGTTTCATCTGACCAGACTGTTATAATACAGCTTCCGTCTCACCTGTTAGTTTAAAATTATACAGATGGATAAACTGAAAGGCATTGACATTCTAGCACTTGCTTTCTAGGCTGAAGAATATGCTTCTGATTGTTAGTAACTAAGACAGTGGTTTCAAAAAAGTAACATTTACTCACTTTAACACAATTAAACTTTCTTTTACTGATCACGGAGTTCCATACGTACTGGAGTGGCTTGTTACGGTGTTCCATGTTTTTCTTATTATTATTCTGAGGATTTTTGTTTGTATGTGCAAACCAACGCCTTTCTGTAAACATCTTTTTAAACAAGCACAGTGAGGTTCATTATGACATTTTAAATCAGTGAGAATTATGCCAAGGGCAGAAGTTTTGGATGAATTTTTTTGGGAGGCTTGTGTTTCATATATACAGGGTTTGCTACTGTTGAGCCTCAGACTTCTGGTCTCCAACTTGAGTTTTAAAGCACATTACAGTATGCTGTGTGTGCCGACCCTAGCTAAAACTATGCCAGCATTTCCATAGTAAAAGCTCTTATTTCCAGGGGTTCCAGCTGTACATTCAGCTGTAAAAATGTGCACTAGGCTAAAATTGGATATACAGGATTTCAATATGGAATTAATACAAATAATTAAAAAAACATTCCACTTGATGATTTCTGTGCTATAACTTCTGAAAAAGTAGCAGTTTGTGAGATTCTTACCTTGTAAATCAAAAAGCAATTTAACTTTTCCCAAGTAATTATGTAATTATGTGATGAGCTTATTTCTGCTTCCACATAAGACTTGCTCTGTACCTTAGACATGAGAATTGATTTTTATACATACACCAGAGGTGAGCATATCTAATCATTTACCTAGAATTCAGAAATGACACACTGTCATCCTGCCTGCAGTTCACTGCTACTGATGATTTTTTACTCATCAGAATTCTATTCCTGAAAAAGCAGGAACATGTCCATTAATATCTAATTTTACTCTCTTGGCAGGGGGCAAATTCATAATGCACTCTGTCTTAAACTAGCTGTGGAAACCTTGTTGATTTTAATTTTTTGTGTGCTTTATACAGTTCTTTTACTTCACTTAGAATAAAAGTAAAATTAACAATAAATAAGAAATTAAATGATGTCAGGTCCTCCTATTTCTCTCTAGTTCTATCTGTATAATTCCATGAAGGCTTCCTAGGGTTTTTGTCAGTGACCCCATGTTGTGTACCTTGCCTGCCTAAATGCCAAATTCTGACACACTGTCTTAATCTTTTAATTTATGTGGATTTTTCACTCTGACAAAGATGTCTATGACATATCCATATGCTACTGATAGACCTTTCCCTAAATAAGTGTATAGAAGTTTCAGAGAATTAATTGCATTCATTCTGCTAGTGGGCAGACAAGAGCGTGCAAGGCTTCTCTTCCACAGCCTTCACCACAGCCAGTGACTGTTCTACAGCTGTGGGGAAGGCTTGGAAACAAGGGTTTAGAGGTGTCTGGACCCCATGGGTTGCTAGAATCCATCCTGGATGACCAAAGCAAACAAAGAGAGACAGCCTGCTTATTCAGGGACACCAAGGCTTTGTCTTTCCATACCGTTGTGTGATGGGAAGTAAATACTGGGATTTTTTAAACCATATTATGAACGTGAAAATAATCTAGATGAAAACAAACGAACAAACAAAAATGAACCAGTGAGTATTTTAGTGCTAAATGTGCTATATTTGTGTGGTGAGTCTGTTATATACTTAAAAATAGGTCCTCTATGCAGCATCAGTTGTCATTGCATTGAAACACCTCTTCCATAAGTATTTCTTGTCAGAAGAAATACTTCCATGTGTGAAAAATCAAAGTTAAAGCAATCTAGGGTAACACGATAAAGCAAGTTAAAAGAGCGGTGTTTTTGTTTTGTTTCGATTTGTTTTTTACTGATAAGGCAAATGAGCAGCAAACAAAATATTTTTATCTGCCAAATTATTTCTTGTACCAAAGTGTGTTGAAATGAATTGAAAAAGTGTGGGAGAGCAACTGATGTCATTTACCTGGACTTCCACAAAATATTTGACAGTGTCCCACATGACATCCTGGTCTCTAAATTAGAAAGATATGGATTTGATGGATGGATCATTTGGTGGATAAAGAATTGGCTGGATGGTTGCACTCAAAGAGCTGCAGTCAACAGCTCAATATCCAAGTAGAAACCAGTGATGAGTGATGTTCTCAGGGATCAGTAGTGGGACCACTGCTATTTAACATCTTTGTTGGTGATATGGACAGCGAGATGGAGTGCACCCTCAGCAAGTCTGCTGACTGCATTCCCAAATTAAATTACTGTGTTCTGTTATTTTGTGTACAATACAAAATTGAATGGAAAATTAGAGGGTGGATGTTACTAAAAAAAGAAATGGGTTAAATTTTTGAATGTTTATGAATGCTGCTGATTTCATTTTCCACAAGCTGAAACCTATAAAGCATTTTGCTTCATAACATATGAAATAGTGAATTATACTACACAGCCTAAAGTATAAAATACATAAATATGAAAATCTAATGATTCCACACTGGTGAGAGAAAACAGGGTCCACAGCTCAAGTGAAAAGTATTTAGCAGTTGCATAATATCAATAGTACATCGAGTACTTTAAAAGTATGTTCTTGGGTTTAGAGCCCAATCCAAACACAACTGCTATGATTCTATTCTGTTCTGCTCTTTCAGGGGTGGGTAAATGTCCAGAATCCTTACAGTTATGTGCCTTATTTTCATGTTCTTGGATATTCAGTCTGTAGGCAAGGCTCTACTTGCATTTCTTTATTCTAAGGAGAAGCGGGGGAAAGGGAAGAAAAAAGGAACACAAAATAAGCCTCCTTTAGGTACTTAAATATATGTCTGTTAACCACATAAAGATACAGACTGGTGTATGTACAGGGTCAGAGACTGACTCCCCATGAAAATCATTGTGCCTTCCTTGCCCCTGTGTACAAGGGAAAATCCTGGGGAAATGGGCAGCAGGAGGTGGAAGAAGGTGGCTTATAAACCAGGACCACCTTGTTATGTTCTGGATAACATATTTTCTCTGTGGAACCATTGCAAATTGCTATACATTTTGCTACCCATGGATAAAGTAGATATGAGTATCTCACTCCTTGGTATTTTAATGAACCAAGAAGGAATTTCATAGGAGGGTAAAACTGGTCTAAACCCACCTTTTAGTGTCCTTGGGCAGAGGTCCCAGATAGCCAAGAGCCATACACATTTTTTGTAACATAAAATTTAACAGCATCTTATGTGTTTATTTCTACATGGGGGTTAAAGTCCAGTTTTCAGGGAAAACTCTTATGAAAAAGGTCTGCAGGCCACTGATCCATAGCTAAATCTGCATCCATGAACATTTTCAGGAGTGTTGCTGAGGCAGCAATTAACATTGCAAAAAGAGAAATCAGAATCTCTAAGTCCCCTACAGTTATGCTGATGTATTGCATAGACACTAGATATAGGCACAGACAATTCTGTATACAGTATAATCATGTTAATGCAATTTCTGCTTGCCGTTTGAATTCCTTAGCTGGTCTCTGCAACATCCTTTACTTGTAGCTAAAGCCAAACAACCATCTATTATGAAGTCTATGAGTAAAACAGGGTTTTTAGAAAAAAAAAAATACCACACCAACAAAAACCAAAATAACACACACACAAAAAAATAAACCAAAGAAAAAACAAACAAACAAACAAAAAACACGAACAAACAAACAAACAAACAAATAAACAAAAAACAAAACCAAACAACCTACCAGCAAGAAGCAGGAATAAATTGTTTTCTGTCCTTTCACTGTGTACAGAAACACATAAAACCTCTTATAAAACATTAACATTATTAATTTAACCTGAGTACATGGGTGGGTAGGAGAAGGGGGAGCTTGTTTTTTTTTTGTTTTTTTTTTTTTCCATGGTAGAAACAGCTTTTAAAGAGACAAAATGAAACACTATTAGAGTTAATTGAGGTCAAAATCATCGATTTTAAAGGATCCAAGATTTCACTGTCTTTGTAGTCATGTAGTTTATTTCTGTGATCTCTACAGCAATCTTTTATTTTACATTTTTATATAAATACCCTCCCCAAATATTACATAGTCTATTACTCATTTATCTTGAAAACATCTAGATTAGCTCCTCTTTCTGTGCTATTAGTATAGGTATAGGTTTAGACTCCTGCAGAAAAGCTGACAATAACAAGAAACAATCACTAAGATTTTTCCAGCTTTTTAACAGGCAGCAGAGAGATCACTATCACTGATGGGTAGACAACATCTTTGTGTTGCAAAACTGAATGTTAAACTCTACACAGATTTAGAACATTTTCTTCTATAAAAGTGGAAATTTATTCTAACCAAACAAGCAGAAAAGCAGAAAGATCCTCAAGACTAACTTTTGATCAAGCAGCATAAATTCATTCCATGCATAAGGAGGAGTCTACAAGTAACTGACGTGTATTAATTTATTTTCACTTGAAGTTATGGACCTAAAAATAATTTCTTTATGTTTTTATCAATATATGCATGCAGGAATATCTAATTGTTTTAACTTTTCACTTTCTGTCCCCTTTGCTTCCCTTCCCTGTTCCTTCTGTTTGACTTAACAGAAAAGTTATGAAGGTAGTAAGTCAGAATATAAAAAAGAAGGAAAGTAGCTTTAAAAGTCTTTTTGACTACTAAATTTAAAAGAACAACCTGGGGAAAAAAAAATAGTAAATATATACTTTTTACAAAAAAAAATATTGAAGAAACTGTTGAATGTTTTGAACAGCAAACAGTTCTTGTACTTTTCAAGTCCTATTTACTTGTGATAAGTTAAAGATCTTTGTATACCTGAATTTTTCCCTCAGAATCTTCATACAATTAAGTTCTGTCCTTCTCTCAGGCAGATTTGTCCTGAGAATTCCTCCAAGACCATATTCATTGTGGTTCTAAGGGTTAAGCTAACAGTTATATAATCTATGTTTACAATACACAGCATGAAAAAGCGGATGAGGAAAACCTTTTATTTTCTTCTGGAGCTGGGGGCTAGTGAAAAGTACTGCATTAAATCACTCAAAGAGGAAAGAAACGGAGTAGTCCAAAAGACTGTGTGGCAAACAGCTAAGAATGAAAAAATACCATTACTCTGGAGTTGGAGAGGTAAATTTCTTGGAACCAGACTCACCAGCTGAGTTCCAGTTTAGCAGTGAATTTTTGTAGTGTGTTACTACAATATAAGCAAACAGTAACTGCAGATACTCAGGCATGTTTCGTGTACTTTGTTCTGTTTTGTTGACTCATATCTGTATGCTTGCCTTATGGCGCCTGGCTTTTTCTCCATCTCAGAAAACATGCCTTGAGTTGGCAGTTATTTTACCTTTCTCCCTTTTTACCTACTGCCTGCATTTGAAGAGCCTTTGATGTCTGCATGCAAAAGATAAATCTTGATATCCTGTAGCCCTGGGAGTGGCAAGCTTCAGTCAGAGAGACACCCTGCAGTGATATTCTCAACTTGAGGGAGGGAGGAGTTCTCCCAATATTAAACCAAAATTTGCTTTAAAAAAACTCACAAAGATGTTGAAATACTTTCTTCTAATCCCCCTCTTGTAAGTATACAAGTCTATGTGGTGGTTTCTTGTTCTTTAGTTGTCACATCTTAAAATAGAAAGCTTTTTATTTCCTACCAGATGTGACATCAAGCACAGCAACAGCACTGAAATACTGAATATTTATTATCATTATTGTGATTCCTCTCAGTATGTACATATCAAATAGCTTATGTTCTAAATGAATAGATATGAAAACAAAATTATCATGAATAACAATCCTAAGAACGAATTCTGCAACAAAGATTTCAATGTAAAGAAGATGTGCCATTGAAAGAATAGGTATTACTTAAAAACTTACTGTTTCACTAGCTATGAGAAAACTTCTCTGGAGAACTTCCTGTAACAGTTATTCACAGACCCTATCTATAGGTTATTTTGGAATTTCTGCAATAACAGGTAAAAGGGAAATTTTCCTTATTCCTTTCTGTTACACAAGCAGGAAAAAAAACAAAAAAAAAAGCCCACAAACCACACCAAACATGTTTAAATCCACCACTCATCATCACTATGTTCATTTCAGCTTTTTACTGCATAAATCAATACAACACAAAAGCCTTTCCAATACTAGAAGGAAAGTCTGCAAGAACATAGACTCTTGTGCAAATCATTCTAGAACATCAGAAAAAAACCCAAACCTTCCTTTCTGCCTTCTACTATAAATATTATGTAGACAAATACTCTACAGGCATAGGGTAAAATAAACGTATTTTACAATTCTTTTAAGGATTCCATCTATCCATACATTGCATTTGCTTGTTAAAAGAGCTCATAAAATGTGTTTACAGATATGTACACACCCTTACACACTCTGAATTTTGATGCATAATGCTTCATAGAAACAAGGAGAAAAATAACCGTAAAGTCTGAATTTAGTCATTAATATTTTAATTCTGAAAGTTAACATTCTAATAGTAAAAAGAATACTTTTAATATGTGATATGGGGATACTTGTAGCATACTAAACGTATACACACGTTATACTTGCATTCTATATGATACACAAATACATACAAACACATGTACATGCACTAAGAATGTATGTGTTACATTTACAATAAAGATATTGAAAATAACTGGTCAAATCCATTGTCATCCTGAAATGTTTAACATGAGATTGTAATAGTGAAGTGTGTTTATTTGCTTATCCTATTGTTATATAGTTATATATCAAACACATTTATTAGTGTTCACATGATGTAAGATACTAGACTCAGTACAGAAGAGATTGTATAACAGGAATCTGCGTGACAAGGACAAGTAATTTCTAACATTTGGGGTAAAATTAGCTGCAACCCTCATGCCTAACAGTGTTTTGATTCAGGTCTAAACCAAGAGTATCTGAACATCCACTGATAAGACCTGTGAACAAATGTTTCAGCACAAAAATCAAATGAATTTTTTTTAAACCTGCACGGCCAAGCCCACACATGTGACAACATTATCTTGTTATTAGATATGCATATATTAATACTTATACATATAACAGATGCACTATCAATCCGTATACATACACACACATATAAATATCTTATAATTTTGAAAAGCCACTCTTATGTTCATCCTAATCAGATGACACATCTGTGATATACCCATATCTCTCTCACAAAATGTGTCTAAGGTGAGCGTTACTTTTCATGGCACTGCACAGAGACTCCTCAGGTGTGTCTAAGCCCATCTTCAGTGAGACAGTGAGTTAGTGCAAGTGGACATAGAGAGGAAAGCCTGAGAACATGCACTTATTTTAAGGCAAAACTGACAATTTTATAATCTGAGTTATGGCTATAAAAAGGTCTGGGAATCATTTCACTGTAATGGCCCAAGTGTTTGGTAGCATCAAGAATTAAGTGTTTTTGCAAAATGGCTGAAAATTTGATCAGCAGCTGTAAAGAGATTTTTAAACCCAGCTAAAGATGGATCCAAGTATCAAAAGGAGTAGGTTTTACCATAATTTATATTTTAAGAAAATTTAAGATGCAGAGGATTCACTGAAATGTTAATCATATTAAGGGTATTTAATAGGGATTATTAAATCCTCTTTTTAATAAATACTACCAAATAACTTTAGTAAAATAGCAATATTTATGCTATATGTTTGGTCCTAACCTTACTTTAACTCCAGCTGCAAGAGAGAACCTTTTATAGTTTCCTGTGTTCAAAAACACCAGGAAACATGGGGGAAAATTCAATCTTCAGGGTCATATAGTTTTATCTTCTGTATTTCTCTAGCTATAGACTTTTATTTTTTTCCTACTGAGTAGAGCCCACTATCTAAATTAACTCTTCCTGAATGGCTTTTTGTCTTGATGTGAAAATGTCATACAATGGACAATTCAATACTTCCCTTGATAGAATGTTCCAACTTCAAACTGCTTCCTACAAACATTTCTCAAGAGGCAGCAAGAGATCCTTCAATTTTAATAAAAGATACATGTAACATAACAATGAGGTAGTAAAAGTAATTTCAGTTGCCTTGTATATGAAATGTCACTAAAGTCTACAAAAAGACCAATGCCTTTTTGTTTATCTATGTCAAAGCTGTACAAATGGCAATTGTAAGCCTGGATTTATATAGTGGAGAGTCTACTTTCAGGTTCAATCCAGTAAAATCGAAGGATCATCCTAAATATCAACTGAGTGATTTTAGATTTCTGTGTGTTTAACTGAAAATAATCTGCAAAGTTCTAAACAGGTGAATTAATGGTAAGGTCAAAGAAGTGTTTTATATCGAAAAGGCTGCACACGTCAGAGATACATGGACAAAGCAGCATAGGAACAGAAAGAAACAATGAAATCCAAGCTGAAATTCCAACATATTTGTGAATTTCAAATGTTTTTTTACACTTAATAGACGGGAATATTTTGAAAAATGTAAAAATGTAGAAACCTTAAGGGCAATTTTATCAAGAAAGAGAAATATAGTCTTGGAAGGTCACATACAGTACAAAGAAAACGAATGCATTTTGACCTGCTATATATAAATAATGATAGGGAAATACATAGCTACTTTACATCATGGAAAGGAAGATAAAGATCCCTTTCTGTATAGCACTTGATTACACATTTGCAATATGATATGTAGTTTAGGGCACCTCAACACAAGAAAGTTGTCAAGAAATTGGAGAAAATGATCAAATGCCTAGGAGGTTTGATTTATGAGTTATCTAAGCAGTTACACAGTAAATATAGTGGTATGAATATCTTACAACTACTACAGAACATTCATAAATCTTACATGGCTGCTGGAGAGGAATAAAGATTGATAACCACTTGAAAGGAGTAAACTCTTTGTTCATACTACTCAGACCGATGTTGTTCTCAGGGTAAGACACTCCATAGTGTGCAGGGGAGACAGAACCAACCTTTACATATATAAAAGGATTGTTTTTAATTGAAGTTGTATACAGAACAGAAAAAAAATGAAGAGAACTAGGTGTCACAACAGGAAAAATTTATGGATGATCTATGATAATTTGAAAAAAAACATAGATATCACAACTGAAAAATATAACTTCTATAAATTAATCAAACGTGGCCTTCCCAGTATCCTTCACTGATCTGGTTAAGTAGTTTGATGCATGTACTAAACCATGCTCACAGATTCTCCTTCCCCCAGTTTCCATTTCTCATAGACACTCACAGTGTTTTTGCAAAGGTCACGGTGCAAGCCCATTACTGCAATTTGTTTCTTTCTGTACACTTAACTTATACTTTATCCCATTCTTTGAAAATATACAGGATACTAATAGATAACTATCTCTCACAAGCAGCCTGATTTTATTTACAGATAGATGATGTTCATAGTCAAAGTGCTTTTATTTGTTGTCAGACTAGTCAATGTGCTTCATCTGAAGTACTAGGTGGAAACAAAATGTGTATAAAATATTAATGATCTTGCTGTTGTGTAGTCATTATTTCAATAAGAAAAAAAATGAGGCATAAAAATCAAATATAATGAGGCCATTAGAGAAAAAGAAACAAGGTAATCAATTTCTAATATATAACACCACTACAATGATATTAGCTATAATTTAAACAAAGTGATCTGCTTTTGTTAGATATGCAAAATGCAAATGAGACATTTTAATAGTGCTCCCATTTCTTACAGAAGTCACAGCAGTGATGCTAATAAGGAGATGATAAGGTTAATAAACATTTTCTTTTATTATAGTGTTAATTTTTTTAAGCTATAAAATTTTGGTTTGACAGCTTTCTTTGCAAATTTGAAAATACCACTTCAGATAAAATTACACTTTTCCTTCCACATACACAAGCAGAAAAGTGTTTATACATACCTGTGACACTTGCATTCTTCCTGAAGCAGCCATGCAATATCATAACCACATTGTGGCTCTGTATGTATGATAAATCAAATAACTGGAACAGTGATCAGGTTTTTTTAACTTTTCCTGGTCTACTTACTAATGCTTGAGAGGTAAACTATTGTAAAAATTAATGTTCAACTTTAAATGCCCATAAGTGTATTTGTATCACTGATTTGTCCTCTGAGTTCCATTTGAGGCAATATTTTTCCCTCTAAGGACAAAGAATACTGTATGCTATTGTCTACAGTTAGGCTTGGATGATAACATTTAAAGAATAAAAACTTCAGCAAAAATTAGTGAATAGAACAATACAAAAAAATACATTGAAATTAATACAAAAAGGAAAACCCAGGTAAGATTTGCATTAAATCTTTTTAGTGTGTTGTTAAGACAACCAAACTCTCAGCAGTAGCATGGCAATAAAACAAAACACAGCAACTCTATAAATTTTAATGATAAACCCAGGGGATTCTTAAAACTTTGGGGACATTTTAAAAAGTGTTGCACAGGCAAAAAAAAAAAAAAAAAAATGGAAAAACAAACAAACAAAAACACAAACAAAACCAAACAAACAAAACCAGAAAAACAATTTTGTCCCTGAACCCTTGTTAGTGATAAAAGACAACTATGCTTTAAAGAGCTGGCAGAGTATATAGTCTACATGGGGCTGCTATTGTGCCTTTTTCAGAAAATAAGCTGTAAAGGAAATTCTATAGGAAAGTTTGATATTTCCATTTCATTTTTAAACAAAAGATATTTCAAGGGTTTTAAGGCACTTGGATTGACTATTCAAGCAAAGAATGCACATCTGAACAAAAAAAAACAGGGCAATTTTTTCAAATACAAATTAATTTGTTTCAGCAGTAGTTCCCTTATCACCCTCAGCCATGGTAGTCATTAGGAACACTTTCAAAAAGCTTAGCTCTATGCTTCTGAAGTTCAAACTTCATTTATCAAGCTACCTAATCCAGTTTCAACTATTCACACTTTCTATGGGAAATTAAATATATATAGCTAAAACTTAGAGCTCAATGATTTCTCCTATTTTCTCCAAATCAAGCTTACTGAATATAAATTAGTAGCTTACAAAGTTTGCTATATCAGCTCAAAACCACATGAAATGGTAGTTACCCTAAAGACTATTAAAGTAACAGGTGGTGCAAAGTGTATCTGAAAAACAATTTTAATTGCAAATGAGCTTTTATCAGTTCATACTAAGCAATAACCATCTGGAAGGATATCATGTGTGATACTAACTAGTTTTAAAACAAAGTCTGCTTTCTGCTTTGATTTGGGCTAGGTAATCAAAGGAGCATTTAAATGTTTAGTTTTGCTATTACAGCTTTCTTGGATCTTAAGTATTAAAGGTGCCTTTTAAAAAAGCTTACATCCTCTGCAATAGTTCAGCTATATTTTATTTTTAAAAAAATGCATTTCAGAATGACTTTATAGCCAATTCTGGGAAACATGTTCTTCTGGAAAAGTAAGCCTTGAATTTCTGGGCTACACAAAAAAAAAAAAAAAAAAAAAAAAAAAAAAAAAATTCTTTATTTAAATTTGCCATTTTCCTTTAAAGTTCTTTTACCTTACTTCAAGACCACACAAAGTATTGCACTGCACCCATCACTGGGACTTCATACAAAAAGTTGTCAACCACAATTCAGTCAGGGTGTCTGTTGACTGATGCTGATAATTTTATTCTACACCTTTTGGACCCCTGGGTTAGGCTACTGAGAAGTTTTATTACATTAACTATTTCTTAAAATGCTGTCTGAGTTTTCACTAACACAAAAAGCTGTTGAAAGCATTTTAAACCACACTAAGCAGCCTCGGTTTCATCTGGTAGTCTTTGGGGAGTTAGATCAATATTTATTGTCAAACATTCATTAAATTTTATAATTGAAATATCTTCCATCATTCTCTAGCACATATATTTATATTATTTGCTGACCCCAGATTTCCCTATTCACAGGTAAAGATTTTTTTGTTCTATACTACAAAACAGTATTGCTCATCTACTTTTAATTTGTGTCTCACTTCCATACTAGTTTGAAATTCATTCAGAGACTACATTCAATATAGGTTCAATAAACTTGAAAGAAAAAGGAAAACAAAAATCTTAGCTTCATTTTCTTTCTTTTTTCTTTTCTTTTGTTAACTCCAGTTAACCCTAGTTCACACTGGCAGATTGATTTTATCCATGGCATTTCTTCACAAAATAGAAACAATATGAGTTTTCATGGAAGGCATTACAGAAGCTTGGTTAGTATTTTGCTGTCAGAAGAGCACTTTTGCTGTGGATTCCCAGTGTGATGGGGCAAATGACTGAGTTTGCTGAACTTACCTTAGCACAGTGTCTGTAATAGAGCCATCAGTAAAGCACCACATACTACAGAACCCATCCTTTGGGGTGGTTGCAGGAATAAATAAGCACAATGCAAATGGATACTGCTTGTCTAGGCATTTCATGAGATGTAACGCTCTCAGAGAAAAGTTGCTGAGAGAAGTCCTAAATTCTTCTCTTTTTCACTCTTTCTTGCATTCTCCCTTTCTCTGTCTTAGTGGAAAAAGTGAAGGTATCAGAAGAAAACACTGCCTGACAAGGAAAGACTGAACAGCTAGAAACTTGAATTTTTATTTACTACAAAATGGGAAAAAAAAAAAAAAAAAAAAAAGAGGAAAAAACTTCAACTTTATGTCTATTTAAAAAGGTCTGTCTCCTAAAACAGACTAGTCTATGAGGTCACTAGCAAGGCAACAGAAAAGCAGTTACCATAGACTTACACCTAAAGTTCCAATGTAAAGAGTTTTAATTATATAATCCCTTGACTTTCATACATCTTAAATTAGAAAAATATAGTGATGTGTGTCAAACATTCAGCAGCACTTCTTACTCTAGACCTGATTAAAAACAATATCTGCTAAGAAAAGAAATACCCATCCACTTTATTAAATCAAAACATTTCAGCAAGCCGACATATCACATGGAAATTCAAAAAATTCCAGTAACATGTAATTTTTGTGATTAATTCAATAATGAGACAGCACAGTCAAACAAGAATTAGGAAATACCCAAAAAAGGGAAAACATGTTCAAAGACAGCAGATGTGTATTTTTAAAATAACAAGCCAGAAAGCTGGATAAATTGGAAAAAAAAAAAAAAATCATAAGAAAACAGAGCAAGGGATTTAGGAGTGGGATCACAATCTAGATTTAGAATGTAGTAGAACATAGTTCAAGAACAAAAGTTAGTAACTTGACCAAATAAAAAACACCAGCGATAAAGATTAAGAGATTCAATTTAAGGAATAAATCTGAATAAAGATGAACACTGAAGAAACGCTCTGGATTATCTTGAGTAAAAAGGACTATTTCATAATTTTAAAACAAATATGTTGGTTTGCATCTTGACATAAAAACATTTTTGAAAAGATGTAATTATTTTTGTTAAATTGACCCAAACTGTTCTATCTTTTATGCACCCTAAACATTTTTGATACCTTATTGATGAAAGCATTATTTCTCTCTGACAGACTGAAAAATGCCACTGTGTATCTGGGTGAACTATCAGTAACATATTCAGCCTCATTTGGAGGGTATCTGGTGTAAAACTACTCAAGATTTCAATGATTTCCATTTTATTGAATGTGCCAAATTCTGTCTCCATTAATGACTAAGCCAAATGACCTCAGAAGACTCAGCAACCTGAGTTAAGCCACGGACATCATGAAGCTCCTTTAGTTCCTCTGGAAGATGTATAACGTACTATTCATCTATTAAAATGAAAATGAAATATGTTATGAATCCTAATGTTGAACTAATAGCATTACTTAGTCTTATCTTTTCACAGATTTCAAATGGAAGAGTATTTCACTGTGTACACCTGTCTAGCCTTGCTTCTCTCCATTGTACATACACACATTCACACACAAAAATGCTCATTACAGACAAAACAGCGATCACTGAAAACATTGCCATACCCTGAATGTAGTTGCATCAGTCAGTACATGATAATTTAAGTTACACAGTATGCCAACACCTTTATTGCTGTGATTAATTTTGTTTGACTCTCTAGGAAAAACTCTTTCACTTTATTGCACTATTTTACTTTTCTTACTGTTACAGAAAAGCAGCGCTCCATTTGTTTTTTTTTCTGCTTCAGTTTTTTTCCAGACCAGGGGGCAAGGAAGCATTTTGGAAGATTTAGTTTCCCCATGTGAACAAAACTTTCAGTGTCTTACATCACCTTTAATTTCTGCTCATATTTTGTCACGAATATCCCTTCAGAATTTGAGATGAATGAAATGAGTTTCATTTGGGCTAGAATATTTTTTCCAGAGAATTCTAATGCCATTGTCCAAAAGTAAAAATACATGCTTATGCAGTATAAAAGCTCTGAGGCTAAGAATCTAGTTGAGCAATTTTAACAGCATGTATAATAAAGGTTTTCATAACTCTCCCTCCTTTGCATGGTCATTTAAGTTCTAAGTACACTGTTCAGCTAAATGTCCAACATGAAAGATGTTTCTAGTATATTTACCCCTGGCATTTTCATAGAAACTATTCTTATATACAGTCTTGAGAGCTCAGATTAAGTCTGTGAAGAAAGCAGAGGACCTCGAAAAGAAATAATCACTGCCTAAAATAGCCTCCTGTTTGACAGAAGGTATCCTCATATTAGATGTGCATACATCTGTATAAATTATATCTGCATCTCCATAGTGCTTTCCATATTGCTTTTTGTTTAGTAAAAGCTCCACTGATTTGCATAATAGATGTCTGAGAAATACATAGTAGTTGCTTTTCAGAACTTACAGTCTAAAATGCAGACGGAGAAGGCAAGGCATTTAAGGGGGAAACTTTAAGGAAAGAATAATTTGGAGTATCTCACAATTTACATTAAGTTACTGCTTCACAGTATCATGGGATTGATAGAATTAATGACAACAGAGACAAAGCAAAACATTCAGGGACTGGGGTTCAATCCATGATCCAACAAAAATGTAAAAGAAAGGCATAGAAACTAGTGTGTAAAAGAGAATTTAAAAAGAAAAATCCTATTTCTCTGCAGAAAAGATATAGGTTCTACCATTTCCTGTGATTTTACTTTATTTTTATCTTTAATTTATGAAAGAGGAGGTTTCTAACAAAGAATGGGATGCTAAATATAGAGTTCTGGCACCTTCTAAAAACATATAAACCCAAAATGACACTATCTTGCAAAGTAATAAATAAGAACTATTCATAATATTTTCAAAAATGTGAACATTATCTCACAGATAAAAAAAAAAAAATTATAAAAGAGGGTGTTTTCTAGTGAAAAAATATTTTAGTAAAAGCAGTAGATTATGTATTATCTACTCCATACTTTTATCTACCTTTCTTCTTGTCTGTTGTCCTTCAGTAGTTTAAGGGACTATCAGTAAAGATTTTTTTGTATTTTTATTTTTTCTTCCTCCCCAGACATTATTAAACCTTAAGATTTTTTTCAAACTATTCTGCTAAAAGGCTGGAACACTAAAATTGGCTCTACTTGGGAATCTCAAAGCATATATTTCAGTGAACGTGAAATTTCCTGAGCTAAGTATGGCTTGCCTATACCCAAGTGATCTTGAAAGCATGCAGACTATAAAGTTCTTTAAAACATGAGCTATAAATAAATAAATGAAACCATTTTTAGATGTTTTTGTTGAAAAGATCTCTGCATATATCACATACGGACCTATTGTTTCATTTTCCAAGTCCTATCCTCTTTCCACAATTAAAATTTAGGCGAATTTTCCTGTTTCCATCTTCTCTACTATTCCAAATTAATCTTTTGTTTGTTTGTTTGTTTGCCTGTTTATATATTCTTTGTTGTCTTGTCTTGGAAAGAAATTGTATGGTTTATAGTTCTTTCAATATTTTTTTACATAATTCTAATGAGTTGTTATTTCACTTCAGGCTAGCATACTCAAAAAACATATATCCATCTGGAAAGAGATTGCCAAAATAAACCATATGGTGTTCATTTCTGTGAACTGAGGGAAGGTGCCATGCTTTTACACCATACCAAGAAATTATATACATGCACATTCCCTTAAGGAAAGTCACTATGTCAATAACCTAATAAGGCTTACAAAGAACTTTTAATCCAAGTACTCACTGAGTGGTTTACAAGCTGTACACCTCACACAAAGAAATACCTTCCTTAGTTATGATACTGTCTACTCTAAGTAAGATCTATTTTCTAGAATGCCAGAGGTACATAGTCTATAAACTACTGGAAGCAAAATTAAGTCATCTAATTTTAAAATGTCTAACAATAAATAAATAATAATAAGGGTGAGAATTGTTACTTGATTTTAAAGGAACTAATGGATTAAATATATGTATATGTCTCACTGGATTGGGGCCTGTTGTGCTCAGGACTAAAGAAAATAATTTGCCTTGCAAGCTGTTTTGTGCTTACACAGGTTCCCATCACAGCTGAACTACATCACAGCTCCAAGCAAAGCCACTGAAAGTTCATACTGGTCCTACTTTAAATTCCATCTTACCTTCTTTAAGCATCTGCTTACTTCTATATTCCCGTGTTTCTCCCAGTTGTAGCAGCTGTTTTTTCTCTCAGCTCTGTAGTGTCTATTGCCTATCCTACATTAATTTAAAGGAATACAGGTCTGTAGTCTTCACATCTTTAAAAAACCCAAAGCTGTTTCTCTGTCTTCAGAGAATGAAAATTAACAAATACTCCAGTAAAAACAGACCTAAAGTAAATTATTGTAAAATCGAGAGGTTTTGGTTTTTTTTTAAAATGAGACATATACCTTTGTTTCATTATACAGCATATATAATCTATATCAACATATTAAATATTACATATCATATAAATAGTATAACTATATATGATAATCTTGTCCTTTATTTCTATCTGGAGGTGTAATCTCTTATTTGTAACAATGTATTTTCAACTGTGTGTTAAAGGCCTGAGGTAAGAAGGAAGAATTCTTTAGGTGGTAAAATACAGGAAGATGAAAGGAACTCTTAAAGAATAAATAGTTTAGAATTAGAAACAACAGCAATACAGATATGTTTCTAATTAGAGGACTCATTCGATTTTTCAATCAAAGGATACTAGCTTTTTTTTTTTTTAAAGAATTTTGCTGTATCTTGTGTATTTGAGAATGCAAATTAGTACTAAGAGTCTGTATAAGCCCTGATATGACTATGTTTGACTAGCCCTTCCACCAGATGAAAACCAGTTACTAGGAAATGGTTACTCTTTTTACTCCATTACCTCCCTGCTCACAGAGATGGGTAGATCAGCCCTGGGAGCAGATCCTGCCTGGCACCTACCTTGTACTCTGGGACAGTGACCGGCTGTGTTTGCTCAGAGAGGAAAGCTATTGCAGCAGCAGATTCGTTTCCTCCTTGGAAGATGGAAGGCACAAGTGGAAGATTGTTTAGGAGAGACTGCTTCTCTGATCCAAGACAGACACACACCGCACATGGGTCAATTTAAATATACCTCAAGAAATTATATATGTTATACACACAAATATATACAGGAGAGAAGTAAATCTTAACCATTAAAGTGCTCTAAATAAGAAGAAAACTCCAGTATGAAGAGATCCAAATATAGGGTGAAGTACTCACATTGCCTGCATTTGCAGCCTCTGTTTCCTGTATTGTAAATTCAACAAGGTAAAGACTGATTTAGAGCACATCCTACTGTTAAGAATTTAACTTAAAATACTTCAGGTTCCTTTCATGCAGAAGGAAACCTCTGGACCTGTGTGCCTACAGGTAGATTTACTTCAATCTGGTGGAAAACTGAACCTTTGTAATTTCTTCTGAGATCATAAGTATTAGAAATTAAAGTTTAAAAGAAAACAAAGGCTTGGCTGTGGGTTCAAATTATATCTTTTCTAAGATATAGAAAGGGTATGAAGAAACCCATTCTGATTCTGAACCTGGTCAATTACTTTTAAATAAAATAGATTGTTTTCATCTTTTTTTATCACTTTAGTCATCTGATAGCAATCTTAGGGAGCTTATTTATTTTCTTTTTAAGCATAAATATAAAAATTGCCATAGCCAACTATATGGTTACAAGTCATGTATTAATGCTGGGTTTACTGCCGTTTTCCTCTAATGTCTATCAGGTTGATTCATTTCAGCTGAACTTCATAACCCTTAACACTTTTATCTTATGTGCAATGAAGACAACAACGTTCCAGCAAGAATCTTTTTAAACAAAGAATCTTGGGAGCAACACCAAAACCCAAAATGCGGAAAAATTGAAGAGGATACAGAATGATGTGTTTACCCTTGGAAAAACAGCTTTTGAATTAGAAAAATCTGGATTGGGGGGGGGGGAAGCTTCCTGCATCTGTGATAGATGTTTACAATCATAAAACATTTTACTCTAGACCATGTGCCTAGGGGAATTTGAGAGATTTGCCAATTTTCTACACCAGCTCTGCATCTCTTAAGGAATAGCATGCTTCTTCAGCTTCTTTTGTGTAGCACATTGCACAAACTTATCTCAAAGCACTTCAGCAGCCAGTCCAACAAATAAGTAGATACAAAAGAAAAGCATGACAGTGAATAGATACTGATGAAGGTTAAAGGAAGAAGTTTTCAAAGGAACTCTAAAGCTGACAGCCTTTAGTTTCAAGGGATTCTGTTACATAACTTTGATTTTACAGAGGGGAACTACATTTTTATTTTGAAATTATATTTCATATAAAGAAAAGTGTAGAAACATTTATGGACTGATTCTATTTGAAGGTATGGCTAAAGGTAGTTTTATTTAATATGTATGGAGCTCCACCATTAACATAAATAATACCATTACTAACAAGAGCTGGCAGTAGCAATCAGGTTTGCACAGGTTTTTGGTTTTGTTTGTAGCTTTTTATTTAATAAAATATCAGGAAACAGCTTTTTGGACTCAGTGTTTATTATTTTTTGCATTTTATGTGAAGTGGGAAATACAAGTACTTGTCAAATGGATTGATATATTGTCTGCAAGTCTCAGGGTAACTCTGTAGACTTTGCTAAATGCTGAATTATAGTTTTTTCCACTTCTAATCCTCCCAACACATATCCCCCAAAGTAAAAAACAAGTTAAAGTAAACAAATAAAATGCCAAGCCTCAATATATCATACTGGGTTAACTATTTGTGTTTTATTTCTTCTTATATTAGCCTGCAAGTCCTTCTTACATATAGTCCAATAGTTCTATAACACTTCATATTTCTACTGCCCTAAGAATTGATTTTCCTTTCCTATTTCTTTGCACCTGCTATGTAAAACTGCCATCAGTTGTATACAAAATATCCTCAGCAGAGTTAAAAATATACATAAGTAGAAATCTTTCAGAGTTTACTCTCTTGGCTGCTTCTGGTGGGCTGGTGGCAAAATAATGCAACCCTAAACCAGAAAGACATCTTTCTGCAATATTGAACATGGTCCAAACAAATACATATTTTTATAGACAGAAAGTCTTTAGATTTCCACAGAAGGCCTTCTTTATGGCAAGTATTCATCGTGTGTAATGTATGCTTTCTGTATTGAGGTAGTGATTTAACTTTTCCCACTATAAATAGAATATTACCCTCTTTTTTTGTTTAGTTAGACATCATTATGTCTTTCTTTGTGACTTTTTAATCTAGGAACACCTAGCTCTTTTAGCTGTGTATATAACATAATGCTTTCTAAAACTCTTAGCTTCTTGATTTGTTCTGTTTGCAATCTCCTCTACTTTCTTTTCTTTGTTTGTGTGCTTGTTTCTTAATGTCTTCCAAAAAAAATTGGGACACATAAGTCCAAACCAGAGTGCCACCAGTGCTAACCAAGTACAAAACAACTTTTAGGCAGTGACATACCATAGTCAATAGCATGTGTGGAAAAGATGGCACATCCCCACCCCCCCCACCTCTCTCACCCCATTACCTAGAAAAGGAGAAGATTTAAAGCTAAAGTTCTGATTCAATAGAATCAGACTGCATTTCCAGAAATGAAGAATTTTGCCAACCATTGTTTTGTTTTAAAAGAAATGTTAAGGGCTTGTCTTTCACTGACCACTTGCCCCAGCATGAAAGATAAAGCTGGGAGACATACAGGCTAGATTTTACTACCTAATTCCAAAGAATACCAAAAAGGTACAATGTGATACACAACAGGAGGAGTACTCAAATCAAGATATTCACTCATGGTGCATAATATAACAAAAGGAGGAGTGAGCTGAGCCAGAAACCAAGTTATCAGTCCAATTCCAACCATTCACAAATCACTATAATAACTGCCAGAGAAAGGCATCATTACATACATAATCCTCTTTTCTCCTGGATCTTGTCCCATTGTCACTGGTAACTGTGCTTGTAGCAGAGTCAAGGAGCTCTTGCAATAACTGAAGCCCCCACCCCCCTGCAAGCAGAGCCAACACTTAGGTGATTAACTTGGAAGCAGGACAAGATGTTAATGTTGAAGGTGGGGGCACCTGTTGGGCATCTCCTAATTGGTTCCCACCCACAGCTGGCCAGACTCTGGGTGAAAACCAGTCAGGAGGGTCTTTCTTGCCTGGTTGTAGACATGCCAACCCACATTCGGGGCTGGGGGTTTAAACTCCTGCACTTCAGCTTGAAATCAAACAGAATTTTATATTGTTGGAGATGATAGGGCTGAGTTTTACAACAGCTAGGGCAGAAATTTAAAATTTAAGTTAGAGAAAATGTTGCAGAATCCTTGTATTAGATCCAAGAGAAGATGAACTTCATTTTCTTGTCTAATATTTGGAGTAGCTGAAGTCAGCATAGCACCCAAATTCCTAGGCAAACATAGGGCTAAATAATAAAATGTATTTTGTAAATGGGAAAAAAATGTATTTTGTAAATGGTAAAAAAAAAGAAAAATCACTGATCAATCTAAAAAGCTAATTGACAGTGTGCAAATAGCTCGTTCGTGTAGATTAAGGCTTCATTTGGATAGACTCTGCTCTTCCTCAGTGCATCATAGAAAGCAGAAAGAAAGAGGTAAGTAATTATTTCATGCATCTGGACCATTTTTGATATATCTAGGAGCAACTATAAAATTAATACATCTAATCTGCTCAGAAATGGAAAGTGACAGTTGGTAGTGTTTCAGTGTCACAGCACTCCTTCAACCCACTAAAATCTGTCCCATCACTTTTTCCTCAGGAAGGAAATACCACACTTTGCATAGGTCAGGGTATGTACAGTTTGGGAAGGAAACAAAGAAAAGAAAGAGCTGAAACAACAAAAAATGGGTATGATAACAGGTATGCATGGATTCTTTTTTATAGCATATTATGAAAGCATCATATAAGTCTTCAGAAGATGTAAACCTGCATCTGCCTCAGACAAACAAAAAGGCAATGGTTTACAATTGAAATATCCTGTCAAATTATTTTTATTAACCTATAATCTTGTAGTGGAAGTGGCAGCTGTCCCATCAGTTGAAATATTTTGAACAAGACTTAGTAAAATGTTTGAAATTGGGCTAAATAATCTTGAGCACAGATCATGGAATAAAATATTTAAGTTTTTTCTTATATCTAGGTACCAAGATTTAATGCGGCTGTCACAGTTTTACAGGCCACATGCATTAATTTTCTGTATTATATGACAGGAAAATTTTTGTCTACATAAGCTTATTTGAAAACATACAAAATCCAGTAGCACTTCTTCAGCTTATTTTATTGCAAATTCCATGTATTTTATATTGAAATCACATGGCTCAGACATGAATATTTGAAACTATTTTTCAGACATAAATTATTCATAAATATGTTGAATGTTTGGTAATACATTTAACATTAGTCCATGAGCTGCATGTTTTATATAAAGATAAGTTATTTACAATGTATGTTACCTGTATTATCAGGTTACATATTTTTGTAATTTGCTATAGAGAGTATCTGCATGCTGAAGTTTAAAAACAAGTGGAAGATGTCTCTAAATGAAACAAATGAGTAATAATAATTCCCACTAAGTCCTGTTTTATAATTCTTTTCATAAGAGCAAGTTCTTGCTGCAGCAATTTTTCTCAGCTAGAAAGAAGGTTAGACAGTCTTAAGTTCCAGTGAGGGGATGGTAACCTAGTGAAATACTTATGCCCATAAACAGTGGCACAAAAAACATTTTTGGATGTTCCTGGTAACATGTCCTAACAATATAAAACAGAATTCCAGTTTATTATAACTTTCTAAAAAGATCAGTCTCTTCTCTCCTTTCCCCCATCAGTCATGATGGATTAGTAGCAGATTACAAGTTAGGCATTTTATTAAGGCTCTCACTAATCTTATGGGTTTTCAAAAATCTTGTGGGTTAGCTATAATTTGTGTTGAACTTGACCAGAACATTATACCAGAGTGGCTGTACTGCTTCCAAGACTGGAAAAGAGACACCTAGATTAGCTGCCTTTGCTTATGAACAACAATAAACAGCAAGGATAAAGAGATCTATTTCCTTCTTTGTTTGTTAAATACACCATTTGTTGCTGTTCCACTAATTTCAGTAGTTTCAGTAGGGATAGATTTGAAAAAAAAATCTGTTTTAGAGGAAAAAATAATTCCTTAACATTGTCTTTTGCATGTATCATTTTTCTAGCACTCACTTTCCATGTGAAATAAACTTCAAGAGCCAAAAAAAATAGAAATAGCTATCAAGAAGCAGTAAGGAGAAAAATGGGGGAAAAAAAAAAAAAATCACAAAGTAGTCCATTCTTCTCACAAGCAAGTAACATTTTTCTGCATAATAAACATTTCAGGTAAATGTTTATTCACAGTCAACACATTTAAAAAATTAAAGCTATATATGGTCTGCTACATATAGCATCAAAACCCATCAAAACAAATAATGTCACACTTTGAGGTAGAAGCTGACGTCAGGCAAATAGACTACATTCTCCAAATACCTCAAACTCATATTATAGAATAATAATAAAATAGTGAGACACTATTTACTGTCTTAGGGGGACAAATACTAACCCTTTCAAAGAGATTTTGGCCATTGAGCAAGAATTTATCTTCTAGTTTTCTCCTTTCATCAAGATGAATGAGGTGGAATAAAATATGGATTTATTGACTCTGTGGACTGGAAATAGAAAAACTTGTTCTTTTTTTCAGTTAATTAAACAGAAATTACTCAGAAGATAGAGTACGTGTGTAGTCCATTTCTTCTGGTGACTTTTCAAACCATAAATGAATCCCTTGGAAGGAAATACTTCTGATTAGCCAGGAGAAATAGTTATTGAAATAAAAATGTAGTACTGGTTCTCCTTTAACGCTTTTCTGGTTTCCACTCTCCTATTTATACCAGTATGAACTAAATCAAATAGGTGGGTTCCAGAGAGAAAGAGCCTTAAAGCAAAAGGCTCTTCAAGTAAACAGCAACAGCACACACAGTTCTCTAAGGGAACAGCATTAAGGGAAGAGCTTGTTATAGTTTTCATAAAGACTTTCCCCCCCCACCCTTTTTTTTTTTTTTCCTTGGTTTCTTTTTCTGACATTTTACTTCCTCTATTTTCTGATCTTTCAAGGAATGGGAATGTAAATGGAGAAATGTCAGAGAAAAGAATATTTCTGAAGACCATGATTTTGCAATGCTTAACAAGGAAAATGCAGCAATTCAACACAATGTGGCAATGCAAGAGAGATACTGGGAAATTCTGAGTATGAGAAGAAAATTTCAGAGGTGGCCATTTTGACAGATGAGTAAAATGAGTTGTCCCTTTTACTGACATATTTCAAGAACATTGCTGTATGGCAGGTCATACAATTCCAGCATAGATGTTTTCATGTTTGTGAATGTATGTGTCCACAAAATCACAGAAACACAGTATCTTCTGACTGAGAGGAAAGGAATTTCCTCTCTTTTCTAAACTTACCCCATTCCTACTCTACATACATAAAAAAATCAATCTGAAGCAAAGAGCTTTGGAATGTACACATATTGACAATCAAAGCCTAAATGATAAAATTGATTTTTCTTCTGCTGACCACTTGCCTGACTAGGAAGGATAGTATCATTAATGGGCAAACCAGCACCAAAGCCCTCCCTTCACTCTTAAATCATACACCACAGATCCAAGGTGGCCCTTCCACTGGAGGGAGGAATAATTAATGCACTCAGAGCATATTATGTGAAGAAAGCAGCAAGCTGATTCTAGAACCTTGCCATGGTAGAGGGAACCAGCCAGACAAGGAGTCCAAACATATAGTAGTTCCACAGAGAGACTCATCATCTTGCTCCTCCATCCTGGGAGCTCCACTTCCTATGATGAGTCAGAGAACCCTTTAAATGGCCAGACTCGCCCCCAACCAGCACATCCACTCTGTAGACAGACTTCCCAACCCTACTGCAAGCAGAGTCAGCTCTTACAGAGGTGGTTTCTTGCCCCTCCTCCAAGTTCATGGGGAAGGCAGGGGCACCTGGTGGCAATCTCCTAATCAGTTCCCACCCAAGGTTGGCCAGACCCTGGGTGAAAACCAGTCAGGAGGGTCTTTCTTGCCTGGTTGTGGACATCATCCATATGCCAACCCTCATTCAGTGCTGGGGTTTAACCCCAGAACTTCAATTATGTATTTGTTTATTATTAGAAAGAGTGCTTTCCAGGACATTTACTGATTAATATGTGCAAGTATTATCCCCCAAAAATTCTTCAAGATTAATTATATGAGAAAGGCCAGAGTAGACATAATTAGTTTTATTTCATTCCTGCAAACAAATGTTTGTTCAAAAATAAATAAATAAAAGGCAGCTTGTTACTCAGTATGTAGTCTGTTGCTCTGCTTCAGGTTGAGGTATTTTTATGCTATCTCAATAGTCTATGGTTCCTAACATCTTTCATGATAGTAATTTCAAACAAAAGAAATTAAAACAAAGTAGCAGGGAGCATCTGATGTCAGAGAGAGGTACATTTTCTGTTATCTGGTAGGCATGGTTGTTTTACATGTTTTTCTTCAACATAATCAGTCTCAGAGGGACAACTGAGACCCTGCTGAATCAAGTGATCACAAAGGTCGTGTATGATCTCTGAACAGTTTGATGCTATTACAACATTTAAGTCAAATGTATTCCATTTGCATTATGATAGAGGGAATACCAGGGAACCATGATAACTTCAAAGCGATTTAAATTCCTTAGAAAATTTTGTTTTAGTAACAACCAAGTAAATTAAGGAAGATTTATTTAGCAAACTGCAGATATTATCTAGGGCTTCACATTTGCTATTGCAATAAACTATGCAGTTAAACTAAACCTATAAAAGGCCACTTTTTCTTGTCATTTTGTTTTACTATGATAAATGTAAATGCTACAGAGATTATATATGTAGGGCATATTCAAATAGGCCAAAATTGCTAATAAATTGCTTAATGAATAAATAAATATTTAAAATTGTTCAGTCTTCAATGCTTAGATGCATTCATGTAAATAGAGATCATCAGTGACAGATCAGAACTGGTCTGTATGTGACTATGAATAGCTTTTTGTAATTTAATTCACTGTCTTTTGTGATACTTCAACTGACCCCTTCCTGCAGCAAACAGATTTAGCTGTTATATTAAAGTGTTTAAATGACTAAAGCTATAATATAGCCATATATCTTTATAGGTAATTTTTTTTCTGTAAGAATCACCAAACAACTTATTTATTAAGCTTCTTAACATTCCATTGACTTTATCACACTAAATACTGAAATGCAGGCCAAATTAATTTTCTTCAACAGTTTTGTTCATGGGAGAAAAAAATGCTTCCTTCTGTTCAACTGCTTGAGGCTTGCTTCTTGAATACAGAAAAACGATGTTGATATAAACTGCTCTCTTAGACTTATAACCTCATCCAGCTGGCATCCAGAGGCTATAAATGTCAAGGTGCCACTCAAAGTGATGAACTTAATAAGCACATACCAGGGATGATATTAGCTCTATTATTGCCACTGAATGCAGGCTGTTATGAAAGTTTTTGTGAACTTGCATCCCTTAGCCAAAAAAAAAAAAGGCTCTTACCACAATCCATAAAGTAGTGTAAATAATAGCCACTGGCCCTCAAAGATGTCGTATATCAACCCCATTAAGTAGTTATACTCTTTATAACTGCATGATGAAATGGAGCTGACAGATTCCCTTATGCTATGTGTAGAGCTTAAAGCATTTTTTTCCTTCACTATTGTTCTTTTCAGATCTGTAGAAAGTGTTATATAAGCAACGTATTAATAGAACAGTTTTCAAAATATTTGAATTTAATTAAATTTGTACTTCAATTAAACAAGCTTACAGTTACTTTATAAACCAATTAGATATGATTCAAAATAAAATATGAAAAATACACTTTTATCTTTAGTTCTTAAATGAATCATGATCTCCTGTCTGAAGTAGAAACACAGTTTTATAAGCATCTGTGTCAGAAAAGCATCTAGAAAAATAATTCATGTTGGTTGTTGGGTGCACTTTTTGGCAAGCAGTAATATTAGAGTTACTTCCAAACCGGTTATTTTAATATATGAACTTGTCAGCTGGGACACAATTACTGCATTCTAGTTGCTTCAATGTATAAGCTAAATTACATATATACCTTTAAAACACCTTTTACATTGAATGTGCAGTTTACTGAACTACAAAGGTGTTTAAGGTTATATATATATATGTCTACAAATATGTCAAGTTATATTACTTAGACCAAAATTTTATATATTTAATATTTTAAGTCTTTTAAAAAATAACTGTGCACTTTCTTTAATCTGGCAATCTTTCAATATGACAGGTGATGTAACACATTAAAACTAACACCAATGATGTGTATACAAATTATAGTTAACATGATTTAGAGATATAACTAATTTCTGGAGGAATTTAAGATCAGCTTTTACTGAAAACTATCACTAGAAGATTGTAATATTTATGCATTGTCAGAGGGAGAAGTACAAGTTTAATTTTTTTAATTTTTTTTATTTTTTTTTTTGTAATAAGAGGCCAAAATTCTTTTATATGTAGAGGACTATAAACAGTTGTGAGAACTTACATGGCATTGACGAGTGGCCTCCACAGAGCTGCATATCACTTCTTGTAAAAAACCAACATTTTAAACTTGATCCTTACCACACTTACAATGCTACTTAAATACTGTGCTACTTGGTGCACAGTTCACATTCTGGTAAGCTGAACCTCTTGCTTACACTTTTGTCTTTTTCTTCTATTTGATTCTACCCTCTTTTTAAATGTAACCACAAGTTCTGGCACACTAGACAGCAATAATCTTAATCGGGGCAGAAACTAAACACTCCAGTTCCATCTATAGGGCACTGTAGCCCACTGGTGAGTACATCCATCAGCCTAGTTCGACTCAGTTCACCAGCTGGCAGCTGAGAATCCATTTGCAAATGCACATCCAGGCTTACTGCCTTAGAGACTGCCTGGAGGGTATCTTAGATCACTGATTCCAAGAAGAAAAGTAGAACAGAAAGTTACTTTTATATTCTGAAAAAAAAAAAAAAAAATCACCTCTGCAGCTTGACAGCTGAATGTTATCCAGCCAGCCAAAACTGTGTGCTTATTCACTGTCTTTGCTACTAAATTATCACCACCACTATGCCTTTGAAAAGCACCGCACACATCTTTCATTTTCTCTGTTCCTGAATAAACAAACTCCTGATAGATAAAATCCCTGCTGATCTGCTACATAGGGATGTAGATATAGAACCATGGCAAAAGGAGAGCTTCAGACTTGAATAAGTAATGCTTCAGCTATGCCATGACACAATGAACAAAAGTCTTTTTAATAAAATTGAATTATGTGATACCTAAAATATATTTTGAGTATAATTAGCAAACATCCTATTGCCACATAATAGCAATTGTCTCTTTTTTTTTTTTTCAAAAAAAAAAAAAAAAAGGTAATATAAGTTTAATTATACAATAAGACGTTTAAGTTATGTCTGGATTTTTTTCTTTAAATTGTGTCTGCTTTAGGTTTCATATGCAAATATGTGCATAAGTAGAGTAGACATTAGAAAAATTTGTTGCAGCAACTGAGAGCCAATCTATCTAATCTCTCTGATTAATACACACTGAATGAAAAGAAAGAAAATATTCAGTAAAGAATAAACCAAGGAAACAACTAACAATGCATTGAATTGAGAAAAAATGAGTATATATTATAAGCATTTATAGTTCATACTGTAAGATTTTTCTTATAAAAATCTATATAGAACTTTTATGAATAAATATGGACACTGTCTGTTGTATGTCCTGATTGTTCATACAACTTGGGTTATACCTGATTAGCAATATAAATGGTATATCTAATGGGAGAACAATGTACCTGGTAAAGTTTTCAAATTATTTTATGTACTCATCAGGCAGTAGCTCTCAAGATACACAGTCTAGAATAGCACAGAAGATAGGTAGGTATTATTTCAGAAAACAATACTGTTTTTCTGAACTACTAGTTTTATTGATGATGAGGATGTAGAAGATACCTCTTGATGGTTCAATAAACACATGATTATCCTCCTCTATACAACTAAGTCTTTCGGTACTGTTAAAGATCTTTAGGCATCTGATACTCCACAGTTCTATTCTGGCAGGGCACATTGTCATATCTTCTGAACAAAGTAGTTCCCACTTTAGATCAGGAAAGCACAAGTATGCAGGTTGCCCTTTAACAAAGCATTAATATTTTATTGGAAGAATTATATAAAAATTAATGTGCACCTTCAATAATGCAAGAAAAATGAAAGGTGTAATTTGTCCTATTATACTTGATTTATTGCTATACTGTGAGGATAAATGAAATAAAACTTAAGATGTTCTATTATTGTGTTTGTTTTGGAGGGTATGATTTTGTGTTCACAACAGAAAAGGCATAGTTTCACAATTAAGAAATACCACCGCCTCAGTTAAATGTCTATCCTAATTCAGAGTCAAATTCAAGACAGGTGTTTTTTAGGGGAAAAAAAAATTGTTTTCATATAATAATGGGAAAATGCATTGTAATTTTTATATTTGTCATGGACAGAATTGGTTAAAGATGATGAATCTAATGAGGGAAAATGTACTTGGAATAAGGTTAAGGAAAAGACGAATTTTTAATTTGTTAATTAGAGGTTTAAGAATGTTAACAACTTTTTGCTATGAAAGAAAGAGCTGGTAAAATTGAGCAGTAATGTAAACAGAACTCTTCAATAATTATTCTATGCTATAATTTCAAAGAAGTGGAATGATAGGATTAACTCTTTGGGGCTTTTTTTTTTCTGGTTATTTGAAAAAGATGGAAAAGAATGGGAATATTAGTAAAACAGCAAAATATTTCATCTATTAATCTGTAAAGATCTAAGGAATAGTTGCATTTCAGAAGAGATGACTCCAGAGTTTTATGGCCTTCAGAAAATTAATTTTAAATAAATCTTGGGAAACCCAGAAATGAGCTAACTATGAATTTACTTAAATTAATGCATAGGTATTTCTGTACAACATATTTTGACTGACATATTGTTCTTATTTAGCACTGAATGAAAATAGCCCAGTTTATTATCAGAATCACAATCACAATCATGGAATGGGTGAGGTTGGAAGGGACTTCTGGAGGTAATCCTGTCCAACCACACTGCTCAAGGTGACATGACTTCCATGGCATGGAAGTGAAGATAAACTCAGTGTTTATAAAATTATTAAAGCTTAGTAAATAGTTAAGAAATTATAAATGCAGTTAACTGCATATTAATATCTCTCATTTGAAATACTGATTTATTCCAGTAATATTCATTTAATGTAAGACAAATATGGAGATGCAGATACACAAGCAAGGAATACAAACCACTACTGATTTTAATGAAAAAGGAAAGCAAATAAAATTGGAGATGGGAAAGGAAAGCTTCTATTTTTGAAAGGATGTTTGGCTAACTAACAAGACCTAGTAGGAAATAGCTTTCATGATGAATATGTCCAAAATATACTCATTACCTCCCAACATAGTCTAGACTGAACAATAATTTTGAATTAGAATTATTTCTCCCACCTATCAAAACTGTGGATTTTCTTTTGACATGCTTTATTTTAGTTCATACTTCTATTGATTTTGTGTCAATGAAATGGAAAAGAAATTTATTTTCATCTTGAGAACACTAATACCTGTTTTATCACACAAAAAAAAAAAAAAAAAAAAATTTGAAAAAAAACCTTTAGTGTAAATGACTGCAATACCATCAGACTGGCATTACCCAATAAAAACCAAAAAAATCATACGTACTCCTAATGATTATTTGTTGATGCACGTTATTAACATAAATTCAGCAGGTCCAGATGCCTTGCAATCAAGTTTGGCTTTCTTTTTGGAAGACAGTGTTCTGTTTGACAGAAGTTATCATATCAAATATAAAGGTAGTTTGGTGCAATGTAACCTGAGAGATATGGACAGGCTATATGATCTACTGGTCTCTTCTGGCTCCAGATTCTATAAAAATCTATTAAACTTTTACACCTAAGAGTAGTGCAAGTGAAACCATTAGACTAAGATTTATTTGCAACAGACAACCACAGGGGAAATACAAAATTTATTTGAAATGACCTTTAGATTCTGAAGTTCAATTTGTCCACTACCGCATGTCTTTTAAACTCTAGACATGTCTTTCTTAGTACAAAAGAGGGATCTCAGGAGGCAGAAGGTGGCAAAGACAACAAATACTAATTTTTATACTTACAAATGCTTTCAGTCCCCTCTGGGCTGGCAAGAAAACAGGTAGTCATGATCAGTCCAGAGTCCAGCTCTTAATATCAGAGCAAGAAAAATCTTTCACACTCAGGTGAGTATCATGCACAAGAGGATTACCAACAGCTAAGAGAAGTTTGATGTAAGCAATGTGCTGTCCATAATGCCCCACACAGGTTAATTCTGATCAAATACTCTTGTTCCATGTGGCTTGAAATATTAAAAAAACCCCAATAGTTTTGGTTTAAATGAACCTGAACTAATTTATTTAACGTTTCTGACAGCCAAATACGTTTATGTCAGTAATCTCAGTTTCTAACTAGTTGGGCATGCTGCCAATATTGCCATACAACGAAGAAAGATGATAGCAAACCCACAAGTCTCCTATCATATGTTGGGATGCTGAGGCATGATATGAAGGCTCTATTTCTAAAACTCTTTTTAGAGAAGAGGATCTGTATTAATGTTACATTGTGAGCAGAGCTGACAAACTATAGTTAGAGCAGCTAACAGGGTTTGGGGTTTTATTTTTCTCTACTCTTCCCTTGTGACTCTTTTATAAGTGATTTTTTGAAATATTATCATAGCAGTCAGTAGTTCACTATCAATGTATAATAGTTCTAAATTCAAGTAGCACTTCACATTACGTGATATTCACACTACTTGATATATAGTATATTTACTTTAGAGTAGATCTGCATTCACAAAGAAAAAGAAAAAATCCCTATAAAGGAGAAAGCTTACATTGCAAAATCTATCATTCTTTCTATCAGATTAAAGGGATGGGACTGCTACTCTGCACTGGTGGTGAAAGTGAGGGACACAGTACAGAGACATGGAATCCATCACATAAAGCCCCAGAACATACCTTTCTGCAAGAAGCTCACCGTAGAGCCTACACAGATGATCCCAGTAAGACGGTACATCCGGTTAACTGAAATAGCTGTACAGTAAAGTCCTGCCACTGCACTGCTCTCCATCTTAATGGTAAGGAAGATGGAAGGAGGCACTTACTGCAGGGTTTCTTGGATTTATATATCTAACTTCCAGTAATGTGTCTGAAAAAGCTAGACTATATAAGTCAGTGTTTGGGAAGGAATGAGTTTTTCCCTTACTTCTCTAAATCGCACTCTCCTACTATCAAGCTGCTGTTGCTCCAGCCAGACACCACTCCATCTATTCAACAACTGAGGTGATTCAGCTCCAGGCTGCTATCTGTTAGGTAGCTTTAGGGGAAAATCAGTCATAAACTCTTGATCCTGTTGATGAGATTGCCTCATTTTACATTCACAAAGATAACTTTCCAAGTAGAAACAGTTAACTTTCTAAAGTTTTCAAAGTGCTTCTGTTCTGTCCTCCATACCCTAAGTGACAACCATGATTCTGGATGTTTTGATGAAATGAAAGAACACTGAAGAAATACTAGGTTAGCTATCAGCTGGCCAAGAAGGATCATCAAGCAAGCAACTTCCAGTATTGGGCATATAATTTTTTTTCTTTCTTATTTTCAGCTCCAGTAAGGGAAACACATGTGAAGTAAAGATCAGGCTGACACATCTTAATTATATGAATAACATCTGTTTTGTTTATATGCATGTCACTTATTACTTTTGCATAATTTCTGATACAGCCTGGAGTACAGCAAATTATATAAAATGTGAAGGAAAGCACATATATCTAGAAAGAGTACTGCCCAGACAAATTTTTTCACAGACTTCATATTCAGTGCCCAAAGCAACTTGTTCTTACAGGGGTAAGGCAGCGGAGACATTTTGTTTTCAAATTCCCTTTATTCAAGTGAGAAATATTGATAAATAACATGGCTGGTTTAGCCTTGTGTTACCAGATTTGATTTAACAAATAATGACAAAAGAACAAACGACAACAACAACAAAAATGTATTCCTAAATCATGATTGACAGAAGAATATGATTTGGTTTTTTATGACCCATCTGTGAAGTCCTTGTTTACCATGCTAATCATCTGTTCAAGCTTTGATCTTTCCTCTCTGTGTGCTACTTGTTTTGTTGTTTTGTTTTGTTTTGTTTTGTTTTTCTATAAGAAGTTCAGAGATCTCTTTTATTCTTTCAGGTACTTTAAAATATTACCTCTGTCTACATCTCTCCTTTTCTCTCTTCCTGCTCCTTAAAGTCTTTCTGAATTTTCTTCATCTGTTCCCTTTCCATTCCCATACAAGACTTATTTCCATCATACTGACCAATACAGTTGGAAGAATCACTTCATGCAAAGAAACTCTTGCAAGGAACTGTCTTAAGACAGATACTGAACTGACTGTGAAATTGTTTTCAGAAACAGAATTTATTTCAATTTGTCACACACAAGGCATATACAGCTGTATGCCAGGTATATGAAAGGACGAATGGCTCTTATGGACTGTGAAATAGGTCATGTCATTGCCCTGAAGCTGGTGTTTTTGAAAATAGTGCCACCAAAGACAGCACCCTGCTGATTCGCTTTTGAGGATGGGCATCCATGCAGATGCACTGATCATCCTTGCCTGGACTGCCACCTGAATACCTTCAAATGCATTATGTTGTAATGTATTCTGTTTGTTAGATTGCTTCATTTTCTGTTCTCTGACTGAAAGACCCTGAGTCTTTGATTATAAGCAAACTATCTAAAGTAGCACATTGTATTCATTCTCTGTCTAAAGGATATGAATTTATGAAAGTTGAACATGAAAATCAGGGTGTCAACAAGTGATTTAATCTGTGATGAGTATGCAAGGTCCAAAACCATACAAATATGTGTTTACATATATACATAAATATATATGCACATAAATATATACACATATTTTGTTAGCTCTCAGAAATTTCACATACCACTCTGACACCACTCTGACTTTATATATAGGCAATAGTACCCCTCACAGTGAGGAATCAGGATACATACATCTTCAGAAAGAATTTATCCTACAAAGGATTTCCTATATTTTTTTTCATAAAAGATAAGGCTTAGAGTATCATAACTCCTGTTACATGCATGTATTTTATAAACAAATTAACACAGAATATTAAAATAGAATTAATCACATCCAGTTGCATTTGATGAAGTTAAAATGAATCATATTTCAACAAACAAGGTAATTATTTCTAATGCTATTTAATAAAATGATTCAACATTTCTGCTCTCTTTCTAGATATGTCAAGTAGAAATAACACATTTCCAAAGAAGAAGAAATTCACTTTACAGATATACATGTATTTATCAAGTTCTTTGTGCTCTCAGTATTACTGAGATTGATATGAATAAGATATGAGTAAAGCAAAGTCATTCTCCTGCAGCATTCCTCTAAAACATTGGATATTTATAAATATTACAAAAATTAATTATTAACACAGGTTTTGTCAATGAAGCACCTGGTGCTCTGCTCTGAAAAAGCCCTGCTCCTACATAAATCCAAGTTTCCAGCTCTGGTGTGTGTAAGACCACATATAAAGTACTGTGTCCAGCTTTGGGCCCTTCAATGCAAGAAAAATACCAGTAAAAGGGAGTGAGTTTAGGGGATGAAGATGATTGTGGGCTGAAGCGCTCTCCCTGTGAGCAGAGGCTCTGAGACTGGCACTTGCTTTGCTTAGAGAAGGAATGTCTTAATGGGGTGTACAAAAGCAGCCCCTCAACACCTATCAGGTGGCTATTGAGAAGAATGAGTCAGAGTCTTAGCATTGGTGCAAGGTGGCAGGACCAGAGTTTTTCTCTTTCATTTTATCAAAGCTACTGTTTCCTTTTTCTATCGCATTTATGAAGTGACAGAGAAAGCTGAAAAAGTTTCATTCAAAATAGAAGTAGAAATAGAGAATCATAGAAAAAGGATCTCTGTGTAGAGGAAACGGTGCATATAAAAAGGAAGGAGAGGTATGGCTTCTTGAGAGAAGGGAAAATATTCATAAAACATCTCCATTAATATGAGGTATCCCTTATAGTTGAAAGGATATTCCAGAGGCTTGCCAATCTCAAACCATTAATATGTTATCATCAGCTGTCAGCGTATGAACAGTTTTTCCTACTTTTCATTACACATTCAAATTTGCTACTGAATCCTCCATAAACTTACATTCTAGTTGTACTAGGCATATTTAACTTTTGCTATCTGTACCATGTTAAGTCTTGTGCTCTCATTTGTGGTACTCGGTATGTGCTGAAAAGCAGAACTGTATCCAATGCACCTGGCTTTTTTTGCAGTATTTTTCTTGAATGTTATACTTTTTGTGTAGTTTGTGAGGGATTTTTTTGATTGACTGGAGCAAACTATGAATCATACTAGAAATGAAAAAAAAATCCCTACCCCACAGAATGTAGTAAGATGCTATGCAATATACAGGATTAGTAATAATGGTGTTTTTAAACACTCTTGCTTACTTCTTAATCAGATTTCCTGTATTCAGACCAGAACAGAAATGGCAGACAAATCTAGCTCCCTATACAGCCATAAGCCTTCATGAGTTTAGAAGTATCTCAGCACACTTAAAAAATGAAGACAATTTTGAAGCTAATAGCAGTATGATAATGCATGCCACTGGGATCTGTTCCAGGGGATGTGATACTGCTGGCTACCCTTTTTTTCTGAAATATCTGATTTCTCCTACTCCTTTACTTACCTACACATAAACAAAATGTAGTCTATCTTATTTATCTTAAAAAGAACAGGCACACATTTCACTGCCTTTTTTTTTTTTAAAAATTTTTAGCTCTAATTTCAGATAACATGTTGTAGGATGAATATTTTCTCCTCTCTTCCAGATCTATCTGGACTGTTTCTAGGACAGTATTACTCCTTGGATTTTTTACTCCATTAAGTTGTTCTTGTTCAAGTCTATAATAATCTCTGGTAACCTAAAACTCAGAACCATACTTTTCACTAAGTCTTCTCTCACTAAGGCTTTGCAATGATCCATTTCCTGAAATCTTATTATCTACTCACTGATGTCATCTCTTAATTCTTTTTGAACACTCCTGCTCATTCTTTCGGGATGTCTTCTGAACAATATATTCATACATCGTTCAAAGCTTTGCATCAGTTGTATTAATCTCTCACTGGTTTTCTTCTAACATAAATATTAAGTCTCATTCCACCTTTCTGCAGATGACAAAAAATAAAAAAAAGAAGATTTACTCCTAATTAATACTCATTTTATCATTTTTTACTTTTATGGGTAAAACCTTCCATCAATACCCACATCCCAAATGACAACTTAAGTGTAATCTGAAATTCCAGTTTCTGGGTCAGCACATCCAAATAATTTACACATCTATGATATTTGCCTTCCACTGTCATTCACGTGGTGAAATCTCTCATCTAGGCATCTATCAGTTCAGGTCTCAATTTGTATCATGTTTTATAAAACCTTGAAAAGTACCATTTGCTTACATACATGCATATTAAAAGGGCTCAGAGGACTTCTCTGCGTGGTCTTTTGCAGATCGACATGACTGAGTTGGGTCAAATACAAGCTGATCAAAAATGTATGGGCAACAGCAGCCCAGCAGGACTTAACAGCTTGAGCCTAATGGCTTGTGGCTGATTGCAGGAGTCTTTCACCTCTATCTACCAAATATCTCATTGTCATAACCAGACTGACATGGAGATGGTGCATTGGACACAGCACTCCAACGAGGAAAGAGTTGGGAAGAGCTTCAATATCACAAGATGGAAAGCAACCTACCCTGTAGGTTTTAATATAATCAGAATCATAGAACAGCCCTGGTTGGATAGCACATCAAAAAATCATCAGGTTCAGCCTTTCATGGGAAAGGGAATCTAGACTAGACTATCTAGTGCCTTGTCCAATCACATATTTAAAACCTCCAGTGACGGGGACTCTGCCATGTTTCTGGGAAGACAGTTCCAGCATCAATGTAAAAATTTTTTTTTGTTTTGCACTAAAACCTCTCCCAGTGCAACTTGTATCTGTTGCCATTTGTCTTCTCCATGCGAGTCACAGATTCACAGAATGTTAGGGGTTGGAAGGGACCTCAAAAGATCATCTAGTCCAAACCCCTGCCAGAGCAAGATCACCCAGAGTACATCACTGAGGAACACGTCCAAGTGAACCTTGAAAGTCTCTAGAGATGGCGACTCCACCGCCCCCCTTGAGTCCTTGAGAAGACAGAGCCTCTGTTCTCATTTTTGTTGCCTTTCAAGTACTTTCCTGAGAATGAAAGTTCAGTCAAGTTAAAGTATGATATCCAATCTCTGGATCAGTGTGCCAATTATAGCAAGTGACCTCAGCTTTGATCCCCAGATGAGGAATTTTGATAATGGTTTTTACCAGCAGATTCTCAGATTATTAAGAATCAGAAGCCTTAAAAACTTTGTGAACATACACATCATGCTAAGTAAAAAGAAATTCAAGGTTTTGTAAAAGTATTAATACTTCATACTAGTGTGATGATAGAACTTGCTGTGTTGCTTCTGAAAATACACTTAGGGCAGGAAATGCTGACACTGTCATTAAAAAATTACCTTTTAATTACCTGTCAGAATAGTATTATTCATAAACAGTAGACATGTCCTTACATGCACTTAGATATAACACTCTTGGCAATGCCAAAAAAAAAAATGTTTTATAGTAATGAGCTCAACTCTAATGACATTAATTAGGAACATGAATCATGTGTGTGTTGAAGGAAGATATTGTTAAATTAGAGTTTTGTCTTAATCCTTTCTTATTGAGCTCTCCTCCAACTTTAAAAGATATTCCTCTGTCACAGTAACAGTCAGCAAATGACATCCAGTTTTGCTTTGCATCCTTGGAGAAAGCTAGAAAAACATCAGTCCTTTTGAATCTGTCATCCTTTGTGATTCCTCCTCCTGTCTAATGTGTTGTTCATCTTCACAATTATCTTTAATTCCCTTAAATTAGACTTCTCTATGTGAAGTTTTCTTTAACTACAAACTATAGTCATTGTCTGGAGATATATTTTTCTCTAACTTGCTCCTTTCTACATTTTGTAACATAGTGAAAATATGCTTTTGCTTCTCTCTGAAAAATAATTAATACAACCCTAGGAAAGATTAAAGCCAAAATATGGTAATAATTGCGAAAGATGGACAGCTATAAAATTGCAGCGTTGGCATATTCAGGTAAAGGATATTTGTTGCTAAAAATAAACCATTACAGTAGTGCAGGCAGCCAAAAACCTGGGACAATTTATCCAAGTCTACTTTACTATTTTATATTTTAAGTTCATTTCTATACATAATCCTGGTTTCAGTTCTGAAAAAGCAAAGCTCTGAAGCTTAATACAGAAGCTTAACTCATACCAAGTTTACGTTAATGCAATTTGCACATCTCTACTTTTAACAATTGTGTGAGCTTGTGTATAAAGTAACTTACTACTTCAGTTACACAGCATTTATTATTATAGTTTCATGACATTACAGAACAATAGTAAGTTTATTTCTAATATCCCAACATTAATGTCATATACTCAATGATTTCTATTTATATTTTGAGTTTCATTTTATTGCTTTTGCTTTCTTCCAGCTTTTTCATATTGATATAATTTAGCATTATCTTACTTGCTTTTAGAAAACTGATGACAGACAGACTTGGCTTCCCTCATAAGGTACCTTTATTCATGTCATTGTTGTGATGCTTAGTTGTATATTAATCTATCGCAAATTTCCAAAATAATAGCATATTTTTAGTGTAAAGCTAGTGGGTTGGATTTTTTTCTCTATTTTTTAGAAACAAACCAGCAAACCAACAACCTAACCAAAAACTCACACCAAACAGACCCCTTCTTTCTCTGCCCTTCCCCTGCTGTCCTCTGCCAGAGGTTGTAGAAACATTTTATTGGTTTTAAAAAGTGCAGTAAACTGAAGTGTATTTATTTGTGCTCTTTTTTTTGTTTCTTTTTTTTTTTTCCTAAAGAACATGTTAGTAAGAGAAACTTAGAAACTTTCTAGAAATCATACTTTCAGGAGAAATCTTGAATACATGCTTGGAAATTAACTCTTTAAAAATATCCAGAGGCTACTGGGGAAAGATTGCTTAAATATAAATACATAATGCTACTTAAAATCTATTCTGACTCTTCAACCATAAGTTCTTTCTTCAAATCCTGAAGAATAAAGCCAGCAACAAATCTGCTGAAATCACAAATCAGACCTTTGGTCTTTTAAGTTGAATGTATCAACTTTGCTGAGACTTTAAATTCACTGCTTTGTATCTGAGAAAACTTTAGGTCACATGGACATGTTATGCAGTTGTGCATAGTATATACCTATAAAGTAGTAATATATTTTTCTTGTATTTTTTTTAATCACTCAATAGCAGCTGACTGTTGGAGAGTTGGGACCTGTACTTTTATAATTGTTGGATTGTTTCACGTAGGTTCATTTCTCCTGTTTTTTTTGTGGCCTTCTTTGTAACATTTATATGTTGCAGCCTTTTCAAACACAAACTTTCCCTCCTCCCTTGCATTCTAGTCATTCCTTCCCTGGCATGGAATCGGCTTCTTTTTAGTGGTGGCTTGATTTTATATTTCTGCTTTGACTGGGCACCAAATTCAGATCACCACATGGCTTGGAGGTTGGAGACAGGGATCATCTGAATCACATCTGTATTAGCTGGCCATTAAAATCACTCACCCAAAATGCAACCCAATCACCAGAGGGTGTGTCAAAGCTTTCATTATCAAATATTGGCCATTTCATTCAGTTACTTAAATAATCCTTCCCATATATATTCTGAAAGTCAGTTTCCAGGGGTTTAGTTATTTTAAATCTGTTTAAAAAAGCACAGGAGGAAACAACCCTGACATATTTAAAGCAATTATCAACCTGAAAAGCTACTGTAACTAGTCTAGCCTTTGCATAATTTAATTTTTGGAAATGTGTTGAGAGATATATATACACTTGGCAGAATTCATATTGATTGATACATTTTTATTGGTTCTTTTGTTACAGAGGATAACACAAGTACAGGCAAATATCTTCAGTGCACTTGGTGCAAGTGTCAGCCTCACTTCCCATGTAAAGAAGTGCAGCAACAAAAAACTTGCTCAAGCTCAGACAAAGTTTGTAGATGAGCTTGGAATAAAATTGTGCAGTTTTAGTCCTTGTCTCTCAACCATGTTGCAGTGTTCCCACCAAAACCAGAATTTAGCAGGGCTACATCACAGGCCAGACATGCTGTATGCTGCCATTCAACCCCTGTAACCCCTGCAAAGGGGCAGAGGGATGTCATCACCTCCCTTCCTCCATCACATTAGTCAGTGGATACCTATAGCTAATGGAAGATTGCCAAGGGCTAAGAATAGCTCTATTTCCTTTGTAGCCATAATAACTCCCACTCTTCCTCAAAGAGAATATTGACACAGTGATCTATAAACACAGCACACCTACAAGCATCCCTGTATATTTCTCTCATTAGGGTTTCAGATAAGTACAAAGCAGCTCCTACAACACTTAAGATGGCCAATGGGTTGACTGCAGTCTCACAGTTGAAATACAGGATCCAGGGTTTCAATAGGCTGCTCAGATTTATCATGAAGACTTCAAAACATGGAGAAAAAAAAAAGATGCTTTTTCACATGACTACTACTAGTGATTGTTTCATACTCCATTTCCAACATTAATCAAGTATTATTTTCATTTTTATGAAAAAAAAAAAAAATAAAATTAAAGGCTTAAAAAAACCCATAACATTGGTACCACTATCTCCAAACTACAAAGGCCAGTCAGATAAGCATGTTTCTGCCTCTTTAGGTGCAAAATTCTGCTGCAAAGCTGGGCTAAAAGGTTAATTTCTCCCAGGTCTTGTCTTTGGCTTTTACATGGGATTTAGCAACAACAGAAAGAAATGAGAATAAAATCTCTTACCAGGGTTTTTTCTTCTATGTAAGCAGGTTTTGCAAGCAATTTAGAGAAATGTTATTAAGAAGAGAACACAGGATCCCTGAGAGAGTACTTTTTAGTAAATTGCAGTCCGCATGGAAAAACAAATCATTGAGAACAATTCTGCTAAGCTCTTCGATTAGTTATGGGCTAGTAGTTCTGATATCAACATACAGAACAATTTTGGCAACTAAGTGCTGCAAGTTCCTTTGAATTAGTCAATTAACTGAGAATAAGGGTGCATTTGTCATAACATAACTTAATTTTCTTAACCTTTTTTTTGCATTGGGGCTAAGTGTTCATAAATGTCATAAATGCTGTATTTATCTCCATCCAAGATAACCAGTCATTTCAGAAATTATATATCCATTTCATAGGACAGGAAGGTCAACAAAAGCATGAATATCTTTTCGTGCCTTCATATGTCATTACAGTTTTGCTTTGGGCCTTACAGAGACAGAAATACTAGATTTAACATGTCTGAGAGTATAAACCCAGCTGTCACCCAGAATAGATACCCACAGTACTGCACAAGCTCTGAAAAGCAGATGTCCATGCTAGCAAGGAGTTGATCCACAGCCAGGAGACAACAGCATGGCTACCAACAAGCCAAAGATGACAACAGCTTAGTTTTTCCTGTTCATAACAGGGTTGTTCAAGAATCATGCAACATCTAAATATTTAGTAAAAGTATCAACTATGCTGTACAAAAATGCATGGAACACTGTGACTTAATTAGCCAAGGTTTCTCTGATTTTATTGCCTTCTTGAAAAAGAAATAAAAACCCAATGTTTAAGCATATTATGACCACAGCTATAAAAAGAAAAGTTTCATCTTGAAGGCTAATTCTCTGACAGACCTGAAAACTTCGAAGGCATTGAGCTGATATGAAGACTTTGAGATGCTTTAGATCTGTGTTTATGGTTTAGGCTTATTAATAAATGAGATATGTTTCTCTCAGATATATGCACTTGTGATAGCCAAAATCTATTAAAATGAGGGCTTCATTAAAAACTGAAGCAGTGACGCAGCTAAGGAGAGTACCATAGAAGAGGATTTCCTGGCTACTTGTCAGATACCTTTGTTTTCCTTAATTTGAAAACTATTTTTTTGTAGTATTTAAAACAATGAAATCAGTATTAACATTCATTGAAATAACTAACTAGTAAGAGATATGTATTCTTTGTATACTTTTTTGTGTGAGGTCAATAGGTTAATTACACAAGTGAAAACTCTAAATTGTCTAGAGACTACTGAACTGTATAAATAAACAAAGCATTCTGCAAAGTTTATTTAATGTCCCTGCAATATATTCTTTTCCATTCATTGATATTGCTAAAAGAGCAGTGGGGATTTTTGTAGCAATTTTCTTGCTTTCTGCTTGAGAAAGTCTGCAGTCTCAGTAATTTGTATTTGAAGTTGATTAGGATGAAGTCAGAGTGCTCATATATTTTTAACAACTTCTGAGAGTGTTTAGCTCAGGGGCAGGAAGAAGAAAAGCAAATATTCCCTACAAATATTTTATCTTGAAAGCATTTCTCTAAAAGTACAACTGTGTGTGTGGTCAGATGGAAAAGACACATCTTCAGACACTCGGTAGTTAATGAAAGCAGTCCTTGATAAAAGCTGCTCTGATCAAAGCATCACTTAAAAAGTTTACCTGGAAATTTAGATTAAACTTCTGTAGAGGCTTGTAATTTGTGCTAAAAAGGTTAGAAACTTACTAAGTAATATAAGTGCTGACTGTATGATGAGAAACTAAGTTTAAAAATTATATAAACCCACCACTAATTTCCAGGGGGAGGTTGTCCATTTAAACAAAATATATTGTTAAATTACAGTATAACATAGACTGCATTTTCTTATTGGTAGCAGCAGTGATGCTTAAAATATACTAGCACTGAGAGAAATTGTAGTTTCAGTTTGCTTTGGGAATTACCTAAACTAAACTCAGGCCATCTATGTCCAGGACTGTGATATGAAGGAAAAACTTGAAACCGAATTAATTTGCTGTACATAAAGCCTGCAGTTAAGCAAGTCCTCATTCTATAAATGTTATACTAGTTTGGTTTTGTTTTGGGTTTGGTTGGTTTTTGTTTGTTTCTTTGTTTATTTTCACAAAAAGATCATGTATGGAAACACAAAGTTCCAGGCCAGAACAACAGAAGAGAATCACATGGCAGTGATTCCTTCGTTCAAGGAACATGAACTTCTGCATTAAGAAGCTCTAAAATTAAAATACACAGGCCAAGACAGCAAGGGTTCTCTGCATAGATAACTCCAGTTAATTCCTTTAACATCATGTATATTCAGAATGTCTCAGTAGGGAA
>NW_008626123.1:60983-66670 GCF_000691845.1 Merops nubicus
TATTTTCAATACTAAGAAATGCAGAAAAACATTGCTTTAGGAAAATAGATTTGTTATTATAAGTGCTTTAATTCTGAAAATTTTCCCCTTCCCCTTTTTTTATGTTGAGGAATAATATTAAAAGTCACAAATTGTTTGGGTTTTTTTTCTCCAGCATTTATTATGACTCCTGTGTCACAAGTATACACAGTAGCCATCATTAAACTAACAGTAACTTGCAATTTTTATTCTAATATGTGTGAAGACTTATTTTAGAGTCTGTGTTTTGGTAAGACTGATCTCCATTTAAATTGTTACTTCATTCATCTTAGCAATTATTTACCTTATCAGAAAGACAAAACGTGAAATTTCATTAAAAAATAAAAATAACAAATAAAAAAATAAAAATAATAAAAAAAAACCCTGACAAGTGGCAATGTGGTGTCCCTCATGTATAGTTTCTTTCTTGATTTATGCATCAAAGATGAATTGACAATATTTCATAAATAAATTATATTCTGAGGAACACAGAATCAATCTTGACATGTAAAACTATAACCTACCATTAAAAGCAGTTCCCTCCCCCTTAAATTTCTTTTACCTTTATGAATTTATCATAACACAGTTTCATTCTCTTCATTTGACATTTTCAGCAATGTCATACTTGTCATAACTGATACCTATGCAATTTTCAAGATTTAGTATTTATGAAAGTAAACACTAGGTAGTCTATTGGACTGTCTTGTGGCAATATAAGCCCGTAAAGAAGGAAACCTCTGGTTCAATGTGTGCACAATGAGATTTTCTCCATATTTTCTACATATGCACTAAAAACTTAACTATAGTAGAATGAGCACTATAAATCTGAACATACCCAACTGATGTGTTGAAGTAGTCACTTTTTAAAACAAATGTCACTGAAGAATTAATAAATTTTCCCTGTCCTAGTTTAAACCCTTGTTGCACTTATTACTGTAACAAAGATATATGTAGATTGGCATCAGACACATATGCATGTTCCCCAGCTTCTCATAGACATTTTTTGTTATATAGCTACTAATTGCACAGCTGTCACTCTCTTTTATGATCTGAGCAATATTGTTTGTGTTATTTATATCAAGTAAGCATGTTGTCTTGTTCAAATGGAAACAATGAAATATTTTGTGCTAAGATACCACAACATCAAAGCTCTGTGTTTGCATATGGAAATTATCTAAAGTAGGACTGTGGTGATTACAGCAAATTCCAGTAACATGAAAGATGAAATTGAATCATTACTTTTGCTGGCTTAATTATCAACCTGAATTTGTGCCAGCGTATTACTAGAGAATAATTAATAGTACATTTGTAATAAGAACATATCAATTAACACCTAAAATCCTGTATTATCATCATTATAGTGTTATTGAATCTATACAAACCTTGAAAAACATATCCACTTCTACTTTGATAAAATAACAGTGAATCATTGATTTGATTTGATTTGCCTCTGTTATCATAGATTTTGGTATGTTAAGACTTGTAAGTAAATTTTTTATATCTAAAATTGCAATGATCACTTTCTTAGTACAGTGACAGAGAAACAGGAATTCAGCCTCCCTTATTTAGAACTAGCCCAATGCTAAGCTTTGCCAAGTATGACTTGCCCTTTAATCAGGAGTTGTCTATTTAGATCTGACTAAGTGCTTTGATTCTACGGCCAAGAAAGCTCGTGTTGTTTGGGGTTTTTTTTCTTTTCCTGAAAACAGAGGGTTTACTTTTCAAAAATAATTTATTTTATTGTCTGTACAAAATATTACAAAGATGTTCTCATTAATATTGTATTTTCATGCAAATGACAGAAAATAGAGTAGCCATAATGATTTTTATTACAAAAGAGCAAGCAGGGTACCTTATATTTCCTTTAATATCATGTGGGGGGGTTTTCCCCCCTTTTCCCTTACTCAGCTTAAAACAGTCTATTTACTTTCTTTCTTTTTCCCCATAGGAAAACAAATGATGTAGCATACAACAGGCTTCCATCATAGCCATCACCACCCATGGTTATTTCTCCCACTCTGTACAACAGAATTACATCTAGTATATCTGCCCCTAACTCTATTTGCTCACTTATGAGCAAACTGATTCACCAGCTGAAACACTCATCAAGTTGATTCCATATATGACATCAACAACATTTTTGCCGCCTTGCTTTTGAGATTTCTGTTCCACACATTTAAAGAATATAATGGTCCCTTCACACTTTTCTATGTCAATTTTTATATGCTCCCATTTGATTTCAGCAGCCACTTTTATTTCACTGAAGTCTTGTCAGGTGCTTCCAAAACTTAATCTCATATACACCCCTTGTACTGAAAAACATTTTCCTGAAAACTTTCCTTGATTTTTTTTTTTTAAATTATATATGTCTATTTCTGATTTTCCAGTTTGTTCAGCACACATAATCATTCAGGAAAAAAAAAAAAATTGTCCAAGTGAGGTAGTTAGAGAATTGATTTAATATTTTTCACTTACAATTTTTCCTAAGTCATCAGCCATCTAGAGCATCTGACAATTTATCTCAGGTGAATGATACAACACTTATATTTGACTACAATAAAAGGAGAAACAAAGTGAATTATGTTACCAAAAGTGACACGTATTTACAAGAAGGGCTGGAAGGAGGATCCAGGGTACTACAGGCTTGTCAGTCCAACCTTGGTTGCCAGGGAAGGTTATGGAGTACATCATCTTGAATGCAATCTCATGTCACATGAACAACAACCGAGTGATGAAGCCCAGTCAGCATAGGTTTATGAAAAGCAGGTCCTGCTTGACAAACCTGAACTCCCCCTGTCATAATGGGACCCAATCAGTGGGTTTCTGTCTGGACTTTAGTAAAGCCTTTGATACCATTTCCCACACCATTCTCCAGAAGAAAGTGGCTGCTTATAGCTTGAACAGGCATACTGTTCGATGGGCAAAAAAATGGATGGATGGCCAAGTGCAACGAGTTAATTTCAGCTGTCAGCCAGTCACAAGTGGCATCTCCCAGGGCTCAGTATTTGGAGCCTGTTCTGTTCATCAGTGATCTGGACAAGGGTATCAAGTGCACCCCCAGTAAGTTTGCAGATGACACCAAGCTGGGCAGGAGTGTTGATCTGCTTGAGGGAAGGAAGGCTCTACAGCGGGATCTGGACTGAATCAATGGGCTGAGGCCAGTGGTATGAGGTTCAACAATGCCAAGTGCCAGGTCCTGCACTTGGGCTAGAACAACCCCATGCAATGCTACAGGATGGAGAAGAGTAACTGGAAAGTGGTCCAGCAGAAAAGGACCTAAGTTCTTGGTCTATAGCCATCTGAACATGAGCCAGCAGTGTGCCCAGATGGCCAAGAGGGCCAAAAACAACCTGGTTTGTATCAAAAATAATGTGCCCAGCAGGACTATGGAAGTGATTGTCCCCATATACTTGGCACTGGTAAGGCAGCACCTCAAATATTGTATTTGGTTTTGGGCTCCTTGCTGCAGACAGGTGCTGGAGTTTGTAGTGAGGTGGGGTTCAGTTTCTCCTCCCAAGGAAAAGGCAACAGGACAAGTGGAAATGGCCTCAACTTGCACCATGGGAGGTTTAGATTAGGTATTATGAAACATTTCCTCACTAAAAGTATTGTCAAGCATTGGAACAGACTGCCCAGGGAAGTGGTTGAGTCGCCAGGTATTTAAAAGACATGTAACTGTTTTACTAAGGGACATGGATTAGTGCTGGATTTATCTGTTCTAGGTCTTCACAAACGTAAAAGATTTCTTGAGTCCATAAATTTAATTTCTTTCTTAGAGCACATACCTGGGTTTGGAGAGATTAAAAAAAAAAAAAAAAAGATCCAGGTGAACACCTATGACAACATAAATGATGCTGGAACAAATGCTTTTTGATTCCAAATCTGGAACGATCATTATTTTATATTTTCACAAATTTTCTTTCCCAAAGGATACTGTACTAACTGCATGTAAACTGGGATATTAATCCTTAGTATTTAGCACGAGTTAGAGCTGGAAACTACTTATAACTAGTTAGAAGAACCTGACAAATGACAGACACAACAGGACAGAGCACACAGTGGATCATTGTGCTGACTAAGCAAATCGACATCAGAGCTGACATTGTAAATTTTCTCTTCTATTTTCAATACTTTTTCAAGTCTGCATGACAAAGCTAGTATGTCAAAGTTAATTCCTGATATAATTTGTATCAGAGATACCAGGAAAATGGCTTCAAACTTAGTAACCCAAATCCCTAGCTTGAAATGCTCGAAACAGTCTTCCTAACAATGCACATACAAAGGGGTGTAAGAGTACTCAATGAGTGAAAAACATTTCAACAAGCCCAGCAGCTGTGTCTACTGCAGACTAGAAAGCCCCTCTCAGAGCCTACTGACTTTTCAATAAAAATCCCAGCTCAACTAATTTAAATAATCTGAAATTAAACTCTGAAGTGGTTGCCCAGATTTTACAGGTATTTTCTTGTTCTTCAGTCATTTGGTCATGAATTTTTTTACTTTCACAGCCCCCAACAGATACTGCACTGACAAATGGTAAACTAGGATAGCTGAGTGAGCTGTTGATGTATGCACTCCATACTGAAGTATTACATACAGGGATCACTTTCCAGACATCATCTTGACTCCTTTTCCTGCACATTGTTTCTCACGTACTGACTCAAACCAAACTGCAATAAAAGGGGTCTTCTGCATGCAAATGAATATATAATTTAGAGTATTAAAGTCACATTAAAGTCAAAGTCTGCTCTGGATCTCAGTGCCTGACTACCTTAAAGAAAAGCTAAACTTATACCTGTGGAGACTGCAGCTAAACGGATATGTTTGCACACTGCAGAAAACAACAAGCAGTCCACACTACTCAGCAATATGTCTTGGTGAGGGGATAGGATTTGCTAAGAGAGGGAAATTGATAATTTCTGGTATCTTATTGGTTTTCCTTTGTTTTTATTGGATAGAAATGTTTCTTGCTGCTTCTAACGACTTAGAATGAAAACTGATATTAGACTGATCACATTTGCATAATTTACCTTAACCTTACCAATACCTCTAGAACCAGAAAGAAGAAAACCATGAGGAATATATCTCAATAACTATTATATATAGGAGTTCAACTAGTTTCAGGCAAAGTGCTTGATATTTTTAACTTACATTCTTCTTCCACTTCTGTTACCTCATCCTATTCTTACAAGATTTTAGCCATTAAAAGTACTCATAAGTCACCAAGAAGTAACTGTCAAAACACGTTCCCAACTCCCTCCCAGCTACACATACAAAAAACACTCAAGAAAGGTTCTCTTTGTGCCAGGATGCCACTTTATTAAAATGTTAATGTCCAATTCTTAACCTGAGGGTGTGGGATGGTAAGTAGGGAGTGACAGATTTCCCAAGATTTTCAATAACAACCACAACAAATCTAGGGGACTAATGTAGGCAGAGATCTTTGACTTAAACATTTATTACTCTGCAAGAATACCAGAGGTGTGGGGTGTTTTTGGTTTTGGTTTTGGTTTTGGTTTTGGTTTTGGTTTTGGTTTTGGTTTTGGTTTTGGTTTGGTTTGGTTTTTTTTAAGGCTTAAAATTTGAATTTTCAATTTAAAGCTTCAAGAAACCTAAACTTTTGAAAATACAATAATTCACAGCTTCAGTAGCCAAATTAGCTTTTTCCCTAC
>NW_008626123.1:66701-76971 GCF_000691845.1 Merops nubicus
TCTTTTCTGGAAAGTTGGAAATGTGCACCACAAGACATTACTTATACATTCTTTCACCTAAACATTGCTCTGATACAGCTATTAAGAACCTAGCAGTACATAGCAATATTCAAAGTGATTCTTTTCTGCAGTTTCCTGTCTAGTGTGCAGTAAGTCACATCCATCTAGGTCATCTTTCTTTAAGGAGACCAACTTGAAAAGACACACAAATAGAATTCTGGAGAAAACTGAAACAATTCAGCTTTAATACCCACTGTGCCAGAAACCTGCCACTAGTACTTTCAGAAATTGTTTTTAAATGTGTTTGTAGGATTTTTTCTCACTATTGTCAAGTCTAATCTCAGAGATGCCTCTTGAAAAAAAAATCCAAACCAAAACTTTAATACATGGTATAGAATTTACTTTTTAAAAAGCACTTTGGAAGAAAATGCACTTAAGAGCTAAAAAGAAGTATTGCTACTTTTGCAATTTTTTTTTTTTCCAAGATTTTACCAGTTGGTCAGACAATATCAAGTTTTGCAATACAAATCAGCAGTTGGATCATTTCTGATCCAAACGCAGGCAAAGGGCTCAAAACTGAGTATTGGGATTAGAACTCCATCATGCATGAAATTGCTTTTCCAGAAAACCTATAACTTGGGATAGCTACATATGAACTTCTTTGCCTCGGTAGGAAGTCACTGAAGGGTTGATTTTGCAGTGTCCACACTAAGAGCAGAATGTTCATGCACATCCTCTGTGCTCGCCCATATTTGTAAAGCAACCCTGAAGCCGGGAGAGGAACTTCAACATAACAGAAAAAATACTACGGCTTTAGTAATCTAAAGTGTTTTCATAACAGTAGACATGCAACTTCCATTTTGCCTTCAAGTTAAATATAACAGATCACCAGTAAATTTGGGTGTAGATGAGATGCTTATTTTGACACCCTTTCTTCTCCAACATTGATACAGTCTGGCTTTTCAGGTTTTTGATATGTGCATAAAGTAAGAAACAATTTCCTGATCTTTGTAGCAGCTCAAATAGACATAAGAAAAGAATGTTATTTGGACTGAAAAGTCTTGATTATAAACACAATTGAAATTAGTTTCTCATCTAAATATTGCAGCTGGCAACAAGAAGAATTTTTGTTTTGAGATATTTTCTAAACAAGCTTCATTTAAAAAAAAAAAAATCTTCAAACCACCTGGCCTAACCTAAATGGTATTGATCAGAGGCATTCCAATGAATGAAGATTTTAAAAAAAAAAAAAAAGGCTTTCCAAGGTACCTTACAATAAATAACTGAAATAGGGGAGAATTCTACAAATGCATGCATTAATAAAGGAAGAATATAAAAGAAAATAACCATTCTGCATCAGTGCAGTAGAGTAAGACAATTCTTTTTTCATTGTTGCAAATATTCCAGATGAATATGGGAATCTTGCTTATTTTTCCAAAAGAAGCATGTCATTATACCAGCAAAAACTGTGAACTGAAAGGCAAGAAAACAGAGCACTGGTAAGCAACCTAGTTGTGGCTAGAAGTGGAGAAACAGGTCCACGATCAGCTGTTTCCCACATCCCATCAGGGTGAGCAGAATGTGAGACAGCTAAATGCTTCTGAAGCTGATATTCCCTCACCGTGCTCATGAGCTCATAAAATGGAGCATGTTTATGAGAATCACAGTAGAAACTGAAGAACATACCAGACTTGTAACCTATATAAAAAGGCTTATTGTCCACATGTATAACGACCATGAGCAGAGACCAACATTAGAAGCAGCATGCTGGTAATCTTTTCACCTCACAAGGTGCAACCGAAAACAGATGTTACTGTTCTAGAACGGATGGCAGCACTACATGAGTAGTCCATTTACAAAGCACTGTAGACCAAAAGGCATGTTCTGAAGATTTCACTGTATATTGGCAGATTTGAGTCAAAGAAACCAAAAGGCACGTCTGTTCTCTACTAGATTGTCGTAACTGGCAAAAAAAACAAACTGAATAACACAAAGTAGATTTCTCCAGTCAGTCTTAAGAGTGGGAGGATTGTGAAATCAGGCAAGGAAATCTAGGGATTTCCACAAACTATAAACTTGTTTTCTTCATTTTTAAAAATGAAAGTGCGTCCTCAAGTAGAATTACTTTGTGCTTATGTGCCTGTTTCCTGATATCCTTGTTTTGGCTAACACAGTGTTCAGGATAGTTGAAATGCTGGGGTTTGAACCCCGAGCCCCGAATTAAGGTTGACGTATGGGTGATTCATGGGTGATGCATATGTAAACTCAGGTGGTGAGTTTGCCTTATAGCTTCCCCCCAGGCTGCGGCCGGCCCTGCAGGGAGAGCCATAAGGGAAATGAGCCCCAGGGGTCCTGCACTGAGTTGACAAAGGTCAGGTGTCCCACTTGGGGATAAAAGCTGGGACCACTTGCAGGGAGTCAGGAGTGTCTGTCTGTGGAGTGCACTCCCCAGAGCTTCCTGGTTCAGGGCAGACCTCCTGACTCTCCCTGGTGCTGGGCCCCGGTCAGTTCAGACCTTTGTGAACATGGGCTAAATGGGTGGGAGTTGCCATATGGGCACCTTTGTCTTATTTGTTTGGCTTTCTGGTCTGGCTGTTTCCCTTGCCATGCATGGGAAGCCTTGGCTCTCTGTTTATACCACCTGTTGTAAGTTGAATTGTGTCTTTTCTGGGATCATTGGTGGTGATGTCGATTGTATGTGAACTGGTGGACTTGTTTATACCCCCGGCGATCATTCACAGCATGACCTTTTTGTATACAATACATTCCACTTATTGGTTCGTCTTTCTGCTGGTTGTATCATTCTTGTTAGGCCTAGTCATTGGCAGAACAATAGTGCAACCCCAAAAAGAGAACTGGATGCTAAAGTCAGACCTGAAAATCTCATTGCAAACAACTGAGAACAATGCAATGTATCATTTCCATCAAAGAAAATATTTGGCTTGGAGTAAGATACAACCTTATCAAAGCCCTTGTCCATCCAATGGTTGTGATGAGAGACAATACTACAGTCAATATTAAAGGAAGTTATTTTGCCACAGAAAGTGTAACAAATCTGTTACGTAGCAAAGGTTTAAAACCGAGTCCTCATATATCCAAAACCAGAAACTGGGCAGGAATTTAGGGCTCTCAAAGCAAACATCATCAACTTAGAAGAAAGTAGATAAAAAAAAATATTAAAAAATTGACAAGATGTTTAGTTTATCTCCATGGAAATCAATAAGCACTTCATGCCTTTTGTTGGTGATGTAGAGCAAGGTATTTTTAGACCTTGAAAATCATCTTAAAATTGACAATGTTTTTGCTATCAAAGACATAAATGTGTCAGACTAATACGGGATTTAAGGAATACAATTCAGAATATTTCAGATGTATTAGAATTTATTATATTCTACAGATTCTTTAGGAGATAATATTCTTCAATTTCAAGCCTCCTTACATGTTCTTCAACAAGAAACCAGCACTCTGCTTGCATACAACTGAAGTACGGAGGTCAAGTGTCAGAGAACTGACATCAGCTCTCTTAGTTGCAGGAAAGCATAAGAAAATCATAGTTTTCAGTGCATAATTTTTGAATAGGAAGTAGGATCATAGAACTAAAACAATCATCTGCATGACTGAAGGCTGTTGTCTGATATTCTAGGTAAGTATTAATATAGTAAGTGCATCAAACGATGTACAGATTTCAACATCATCTTTACTTTCTACAAATATCTAAGCTTCCTGTTTGCATCCTTAATTTCCTTATGGCCATCTACACTCATTAGTTCTCACTACAGCAGTATTCCTTAGGTCCCTCACTTGTGCTTTCTTCCCCATTGAGTTTACAGGTATCAATTATTCTAGCTGTCACCTCAGTTTTCATATCACTAAGTTAAATGTCAGAAATGTTCTCAGTCCCTCCTCCCACTTCAGTCAATCTTTTTCTGTACACGTTCTAGACCAAATTATTTTTTGCTAGGTGTACAGTACATGAGTTATATGCATGTAAGGAAGAGGAGTTACACACAAATTTTAGTTCAGGAATTTAAATCTCTTTTCTATGAGTAGTAGACTACAAGTCTAGAAATTAAATTGTTCTGTTTTCCATGTGCAATACAATGCAGAACTTCAGAAGACTGCACCTGATTTTCAGTGGGACTGGATACCATGCCCTATATTACATACACAAACCGAAATATGTTCATTAACAGGGATAAATGATGAAAATAAGCCCAAAGCAAAACAAAGGTGCAAAAGTGAAATTACTTAAAATTTAATAAAGATTTTAATTAATTTTATCAATTAAACACATGGTTCTACACAATTTAAACCTCTTTCAGTGTGGCATACTGTAATTTTTGGCTGCTTGGCCAGAGGCCCATGGCAGATTGCACTTGGAACCAGCTCTTTAGCTCCTCAGCCTCCCTGATTTACATAGCCTTCTAACTACCTCTTGCACCTCTGTCACCTTATCTTTGGATAAATAGGGGAGTGACAATATAAGCCCTTTGAATCACTTCTTTTTGACCTGAGTTTTTGTCTGTCAGAATTCCCAAATTATTAATAAATAGCAATACTCTGTGTATGGTTGCATAGTTTCATTTGGGTTTTTTAGTCAAAAGTTGATTGCTTTGACTATTCACCATATTAGAAATTCTGTTTATGTTGTTTAAAAAAATCCAATACTTATTACAATATTTATTGATTTTTCTTTCTGGCAAATGAAAGAGGGAAAACAGTTCCCTAAAAATTGGAGATTAAACAAATCAAGAGAAGTGCAAGATGATGTTTTTAAGATGTGACTTAATTTTTAATTGAACTAGTTGCCTGTCATTCCAGCTAGTATCAGTACTTATTGCTTTATGATTCGTGCAAAATTAAGGTAGGGAATGTTATGTAAGGATAACAAAAAACATCTTGATTTTTTAGTGGTCTTACTCACTTCTGCAGTAAATACTATTATTTGGATACAGCACTTTGAATATTGTATATAGAGTAAGAAAACAGATGAAAAAACACTTGGGGAAGAAAAGTCATGCAACAGATAGTCTTTAAACCTACTTAGATATAGACAAAATCTTCAGAAAAACAAGGAAAAGCAAGGCAACAGTTTACTGCAGGCTAAGGAGAGCAGGACTTGGATTACAAGAAAGAAGGGGTGAAAAATGTTTCTGATGATTAAAGTATTCCTTTTATTCTGTTTTCCTCTTCCTTTAGTGCTTGATGGAGCATTTATGGGCTAATAGGTAACATCAATAATGTATGCTGGTCCTTGAACTCTCATACTTGCTTTATAAATAAGAACACATGTAGATTAGTATAGACAGTATTCAGGACAAGCATAATGACTTTTTAAGTGCTGACTGGAAGAGGCCTCTCCATTGCAGTTGAAGGAGTTCTCAACAGCAGATGGTTCCTGTGATGGTCAGATTCTGTAGTTGTGTTTACTGACCCATGGTTGAGATATGCACCATGGGTCCACTCTAGTTTGGGGCATCCTTCATAGAAACCAAGCCAAGCAGATACAGAATGACATGTACTAAACATTTTTTCCAGGAGGAGCTAGGACACAATCATATCTCAGGGTTTAAAGGACCATCAGCAAGTTTCAAAAGCATAGCACATCCATAGTTCATATTTTACTCATAATTATACCCAAGCAATTCCATGTCATTGAGCAACATCTGCTATGGCGATATCTGCTACAACTAGATATTTTCTACCAATATTACAAAAACTATTGTTAAAGACAATATTCTTTTTACAGGTGCCATTTACAGGAGTCTGGTGTTCTACAATATGCATAGTCTTGCATTATTTATTGTTTGTATTCATATAGGAACCTTACACTCTATATTAATTTTTATATTAATACACATTATCACACATTTTAATTCTGAGTCAATCTTTCCATAAAAATAGAATGCACATTTCCATCTTTTCTATAACTCTGGTTTTGTCCTTAGCCCTAAGCTTTACTTTCCTGTTTAAGAATTAAAAAAAAAAAAAAAAATAGAAAAAGGAACAGGAGACATATGAGAAGAAAAACAGTATAAAAAGACAGGCAAATCCTCCTTTTGACATTTGTGGCCTGTCTGCAGCTAAAAATCCTTTCACAACTAATCATCTAGGGAACTTGTTGCTTTGAACGGTACAAGAAGCACAGTTCTGCATAGCTATGTATGTCTACTACGTCTATTTTTCACTGAGAATTTACATATTGAACTTCTGCAGCACTGGCAGGAAAAAAAAAACCAACATTGTTTTACAAAAAGTTCTGAATCTGGACTTGTCCTCAGGGAGACGACTAAAAAATACTATTGTGACAAGAAATTTTTCAAAATAGACAAAAGGAATTAGGAGCTTGTTTTCAAAATGCCAGCAGGACTATTATCTCCCTCTGATTCTTTAAAAACACTGGTCTAGAAACTTTCTTAATTTCTTTCTAGTCTCTGAGGCTCAGATATTAAATGTGGGAAATCAGTCTTTATTCTGCTGATACAAATAGCAAAGGTTCACATTACCACTGGTTTGCTACTTCAGCAGCTGTGAGGGTCTTGTGGTCAGCTGTAGGGCATTCCCATCTGACAGTAGCACTGATTAGATTTTAAGAAAAAAGGAAAAGGCTTTCCTGTCTTAAGGCAGGACAGAATGCCTCCATCTCAGTTATGATGAATGAGTTTTAGTGTGCAGACTGAGAAAAGTTATCTCCCACAAATATCCTTTAAAGAGTTTCATAGATTATTTATAAAACACTCAAACGTCCTGCTCCACTAGCCAGGACTGTTGCCTAATATGGAAATAAGTGCACCTTTATCATACCCTTTTCTGGTAGCAGAAAAAGTTTAGCATTTAGCATTAAGCAGTAAGCTGAGGACAGAAGGGTATTACAACTGTTAAAATTTCTCTTCTAAGACTGGAAAAATGCTTGTGTCCCGCTCTCAGATCTAGGAAGGTTTCCATCAAGTCCAGAGACTCAAACACACACAGATCAGCAGTTTGTGGAACTGAATTGATGCATGCTGGAGTACAGATGTACTTTGCAGTGGGTCTACAGGTGATTCCCATTCCAGTTTCAGTCCTGCCACTATTCAGTTTCACTTATACACTGTGGAAAGCTATTCTTACTCTTTAAATCTGCATTAACTTCAAATCTACCTTGTAAGACTCCATACAGGTTGAATCCGTATAAGAAAAATTGTATTAGTCAGATTATCAGTAGGTATATTAATAGAATTAACATGAAACAAAAGAGAAAATTCTATACAAAACACATGAAAAGATAAGAACATAATAGTGATTCTTTTCATGTCTACCCAGCCCTAACTTATACTTCTTCACTTCACATGAAGATGGCTTCATGTTATTTGATAATAGTTGTTACATCATTTGTCAATGATTTTTCAGCTGGATTCTCTCATCTGACATCCGGAATTGTCAGAACACTTTGATCCAGTAGAGATAATTGGATAACATGTTATAAAATGCTATTATTGTACCATTTCTGGGTAATGCGAAATATTTTATTGCATTGTGTACAAAACTCTTACAGAACTAACGTACAAGACATGATGCAGATCAAGCTTAACAGCCAGAGTGCTTTTAAAATTAAATTGAGCTAGATATCTACCTTAAATAGGTGTTGGCTTTGAGAGCACTTTCAAGCCAAAATGCAGATGACACAAGTGGAAGATACATGACGTAGTGAGGCATTAAGATTTTTCTCATTATATATGTCTTTAGGTATAAAGAAAAAAACTCCGCTACGTACCAGGACAAAATTCTCTCCCCCTCTGTGTCAAATGTCAAACATTATCACTATTGACATTTAGGAAAAAAAAAAAAAGTTGATTTTTTTTTTTTTTAAATGCTGCAATAATTTTGAAAAACAAAGCCTTGCTGTTCAGAAGTGATTTAGTTAGTTTGGTTTCCTCAGTTATGGTGATTCTTTTTTAAAAGACTTATGCTGTGAGCTCTCAGAAAACTCAGTAGCTCAGTACAGAACAGAGGTCCTACAGCTGAGATATTCAGGCTTCCAACTCTAGATTTGACCTAAATTCATCCTATGAATTTCAAGAAGTGACTTACAGGTGGAATTTAGTACTATAGGGAATAAGTACCGCTTAAACTCAATGGGATTTGCACTGGCTGTTGGTTTAGGCTTTGAGATTGGGCTTTTTTTGTTGCACAGCCAACTCTTACACATGTAACAAATTAATAAAATATCTAAGAAAGACGCTGAGTATTGACACTAATACTTCAATACATGTAACATTATTCTCCATTGTTGCTCTCTCAGACTACATGCATTTCCTAGGGCCCAAAGCTATTTTCAATTATTGCAGAACTATAATCTAAGTATTGCTAAATAGTTTTCCTGAGTTTTTTTCATTTATGGTGTGGTGTGTTCTCAAGGCTTCCTGCCAATGGCCCACCACTTTTCCTTCTCCTTTTATCACTGTTAGATAAGATGCCCCTAGCTTTAAGATTTATTGAGTTTGTAATGAACTTGGCTTTAAATTACCCAAGATCATTAATCACTAACTTCCTGATGTGATCCTATCTGGGACTGTGTACCTGCCTATTATGTGGTCGAAGTTTATCCATTGCATGTACCAATTCTAAGTATTTAACTTAAAAACAAAACTTTTTCTGTTTAAGAACATGAAGTTCTCTGTTGTTCCCTTTTGAGATTCACCTGAAGGTTTAATACTGAATCATGACTATCTCACCAATTCAGATCACAAGACAGAAAGTATCCAATATGTTAATTATGAACTTCAGATATATAGATTTTAAACAGTAGAGTTCATATTCTTTATTTATAGTGTAAAAAATCAGTGTAAATATTTAAGGTGTTAATCTCTGGATTTAACTTGAAATGAAAGTCTTAACAGTCACATAGAATTTTTCAATCTTCATCTAAGCTTCATGACAGTATTTGCCCCATTTTGTTTCTGCTTCCATACTATGGCATCTGAATAAATCAGTTCAACATGATGGTCCCAACTTCAGCAGTTTGCCAGATAGTACAAACATCTTACACTTTAGTATTGTTTACTGAAGCAAAATACCTCTTGCTAAGATTTTATTACAATTAATAATCCTAGTGTGATGAATATAACTCCTTAGTACTTATCTTTCCATCAGTTCATTTCAGACAACTTGTTTTTTCTCATCTGTAAGTATTAATGTAGGGACTCAACTTTTTTTTCTTTTTACTATAGAAGTATGCATTTTTAGAGTTGCTAGGTATGATCTAAACAATTTGTTGTCCCAAATTATATGAGTATTTTCTCCTACCAGAAAGCTGTTTGGAAATAACTAGGCCACATCTCTCTTACAGCACTAATGCCTTGGAGAAAAATCCAAGCTGGATGCTTCTAGCTTAGAAATACCAGTCATCTGACTCAATCATGTTCCTCAAAACCAATCAATATCATCCCTAAGTTATTATGTGGAATGCATAATAATCAATAAAGTTTATATAAACACAGAAAACACATTAAAATCATTACTGAATAAAAGAGAATGCTAAATTACTGTGTTGCCTATCTAGAGCAGCTTCAGTTTTTGCTTATGCATGTCTTAGAATAAAAACAATTATTGCTCAGTGATGTCCTTTCTAGAAAAAGGAAAAGGATGTACAGATATATATACACACTCATATACATCCAAGAGACAGCTGAGATGATCTCACAGGCTTGACTTTCCTGAATCTAAGAGAAAACAAAGTAGATACCTGCATTTTCCCCACTTGTACAGTTTGACTCAGGAAGAAAGGAAGCCATTTTCAAATAGCAGTACACTCTCATGGAAACATGAGGACTTCCTTATGGCAAGGCCAGTCAAAGTGATCTAAGGTTTAGCAGAAACGTGAGCCAGTGACTATTGTCTTTCAAGAGAAAGATATCCACATGGATATACCTCTAGCTCTCCTGATGCAAGGGAAGCTCAGCAGACCTCAGATGAGCTCTGTTTGTGGTATAAGAAATGCAGGAAGATTACTATGGGAGAGTTTGGTGATAATACAGTGTTTGCTAATTGGTATGAAATGATTGAGTAAAGGAGTATGGAAAAATTATCCCTTAGATGTAAAATAATGAACGAATTTTCAAACAAACTCTAGACTCAGTATAGTTTTCAGAGAGGCATATTTGTTCAACTAAATTTGTATTATACTTTGCCTGCCACAAAGACAAATCTCTCCTTATAATACTTCAAGACATTTTTTTCTGCTAACCTTCTTTCTGTGCTGCAGATACCATAGAATCATAGAATCATAGAA
>NW_008626124.1:0-1703 GCF_000691845.1 Merops nubicus
CCCTGGCAATGCTTACAATGAATAGTCCGTCTGCTAAGTTGGATCGATTCGGCGGTCTCCATTCCCCTGTACATCAGAATGACTGTGAAAATTAGAAGCTGATAAATCTGCCTTTGTCCATTTGCTTGGAACCCATACCATGCCATCATCTGTTGAAACACACATATATCCTCTGCCATTATATTGTACTCATGCAGAACCCTTCCAAATACCATCTTTTGGATCACGATATCTAACTTTCATCGGGGGTCCCGCATTATCCTCCGCTTCTGTGTCTGAAAATGCCATATCATGGGTGGCTCTTCGTTTCCCTCTCCCACGATATTGAGATAATTCAATACAATGTCTTATTAACCCATTCTGGAATAGATGATATATGACCAAACCGCTCAAGCTGACGTTTTATAGTTTGATGACATCGCTCTACTATCCCTTGTCCTGTTGGTGAATGTGGAATCCCTGTGATATGTTTTATTCCCCATTGAGTACAAAACTCCTGGAATCTTGTCACCATATATCCTGGTCCGTTATCAGTTTTTACCTGCTTTGGCACACCTAACGCCGCTATTGCAGCGGTCATATGTTGACACACATGGGTCCCACCTTCCCCGGCCTGAGCAGTTGCCCAAATAGCAGCTGACCAGGTATCGATACAAACATGCAAATATTTAAGTCGTCCAAATTGGGGAAAATGCGTCACATCCATCTGCCAAATTTGATTGGCCTCCAGACCCCGCGGTTTGACCCCAACCCCTAATCCTGGTCCTAAATGACTACAGTCTGGACAGGCACACACAATTCCCCATGCCTGCTTTAAAGATAATTCAAATTAATGCTTCAGACCTCGAGCATTCTGATGAAAGATACTATGACTCAACCGCACTCGTTCAAAATTGTTTTCTGGGGCCATTATTGCTGGGTGAGCTCTAGCCATAACCGCCCTATCTGCCCTCATATTTCCTTCTCCTAATCCCACGTCTAACTGATGACTTCTTATATGTGCTATAAAATAAGGAGCTGTTCTCATCGCTAGCGTGCGACTGAGATGATTCAACAACTGTCCCAATCTTTTGTTAACAACCTCCTTAATCAGAGCATCTTCACCTCTTTCCACTACCCCGACTACATAAACAGAATCTGACACCACATTGATAGGTTCCCTGAGCCAGCGCCCAAGAGCCCACATGACCGCCGTCAATTCCAATGTCTGCAATGAATCAGTTATTTGCCCTTGAAATAGTATTTGCCTCTATTTACTCTGTTCCATCCAAACACATACTGCCTGATGTGTGTTATTCTCTGCATCTGTAAAAACCGTGATACTTTGCACAGGCTTCTCCTGCCGCAGTGGCTTCTTCAACCACTGTTGCTGACCTAATACTTGCCAAACTGCTCCCTTTGGCTGCTTATTATGAATTACACCAGTATACCCTAACAACAATTCTGCAAACCGAGGGGAATGACGGTACCACCAATCTATATCCACTCCTGTCACTGGGATACTAATGTCATCCGGTTCCTTTCCAGTAATATCTACCCATCTCGTTCTACACTTCCTAATAATTTCCACTATAGCATCAGCCCTGATGCAAACCGTGGTCTTGGGCTGAATCGACAGAAATAGCCATTCGAGAATATAAAACTGAGGGTTTTTGTTTGAGGATCTGTCTAATGGCGGTATGTCACTGGCACTTTTACCCTTA